>NC_053022.1:526019344-526229314 GCF_003073215.2 Triticum urartu | reverse complement strand
GATGGGAAGCCTTGATCGGTTAACGTACTTGGGCCGGGGATGATGCCCTAGAAGTGCAGACCGTCGAATCACTATATTTTCACCATGGTGTCGATGAAAAATTTCACCTCCACAAAGAATCATACCAACAAAAAAGGCTTGACACAGCAACATAAACACATCAGATCTGAATAATCGGATCTGCGAGGACAGAAAACTCTCTAATCTCATGGCACCGCCAAACAAACGAGAGGAAATTTATTCTTACAAAACTATAATGATCACTAGACAATGGCGAAGAATATAGAGGTCTTGAAGATCCAAGGTCCACCCACCTCTCAGTGCCAAAATGGCAGTTGAAGGCGAGGGGACCTAAATTTCTCAGATGACGACGACTGCGGCGGCACAAGAAACCCTAACAATATTGGTTGTTTGGCGTTGTCTACCCCATAGACGCCTTACTTTGTTTTTAGGAGCATATGCCTTACTTAGGCGTCCGGTTGTAACTGCAAAACTTATTCCATTGTAGCCTAGGACGAGACTTGCCTGCTCCTCCCGCGGGCGCCCATCCGTACTCCCGCGTATGTGGTTTGATTTGATTGGAACAAAATAAAGGCCCGGCCCCATCCCGTTAAAATCAAGAATGATTAGATTAGGAAGGAAAAAGCAAAAAAGAGCCGTAAAATGAAGTGGGAGCACGGATGGGAGCATGAGGAGGAAGCAGGCAAGCTGGATCCTGTAGCCTAGTGGACCTTTTCTACTTTTCTAGCTCCTTAATGGGCCATAATCCGTGAAACACACAACATATGCAAAGCATGGGTCGGGATCCCCGCATAGAGCGGCTACAGTCTCCTCTATACCTGACCAAATGGGCCGGGTTTTTCGGACCGGCCCGTGAGCACGCCGGCACGGCTTGTCTTGGGCCAGGCACGGCACGCGCTAAACGGGCCGGGCCCGGCACGCGGCACGCCCTGGGCCGTGCCTGCGCCTGAAGGCTGGGCACGCGGGCCGGCACGGCACGGCCCGATTAAGTTTTTTTTTATTTTTTTCTACATCTATATATGACTCAACATGTAAAAATAGGCTAAAAACGTTCAGTGCGTCAAATAATAGACTGAAAATATGCGGCCCACCGTACTAAACGGGCCAACGTGCCGACCCGTTTAGCACGCAGGCCGGCACGGCACGGCCCCATATAGTAATCATGCCCTGGCGGGCCGTGCCGGGCCAGGCACAATTACGATGGGCCGGGCCGTGCCGTGCCGGGCCGGCCCGTTTGGCCAGGTATAGTCTCCTCGGTCTCTCTTCCCTAAAAAAAGTCTCCTCAGTCTCTCACTGTTCATCAGCCTCATCGCCATCGGCGCGTCGCTAATGGAGGCGGCCAACCCCAATCCCACCGTGGTGCTGCACGCCTGCCTGGGCGTGGGCCACCTCATCCCCATGGTGGAGCTCGCCAAGCTCTTCCTCCTCCGCGGCGTCCCCGTCGTCATCGCCGTCCCGACCCCGCCGGCCTCCACCGCCGATTTCTTCTCGTCCACCGCCTCCGCCGTCGCCGGCCTCGAGGCCGCCAACCCTTCCATCGCCTTCCACCACCTCCCGCCCCCGGACTACCCCGACCCCGACCCCCACCCCTTCCTGCAGATGCTCGACCTGCTCCGCCTCACCGTGCCGTCCCTGCTCGCCTTCCTCCGCTCCCTCCCCTCCGTCGCCGCGCTCGTCCTCGACCTCTTCTGCATCGACTCCCTCGACGCCGCCGCCCAGACCGGCGTCCCGGCGTACATCTACTACACCTCCTCCGCTGGCGACCTCGCGGCGTTCCTCCACCTGCCCCGCCACTTCGCCACCACGGAGGGGAGCTTCAGGGACATGGGCAAGGCGCCCCTCGGCTTCCCCGGGGTCCCGCCGATCCCGGCGTCCGACATGCCGCACACCGTGATGGACCGCGCGGACCCGATCTGCACCATCAGGATCGGGCACTACGGGCGCATCCCGGAGGCCAGGGGCGTGCTGGTCAACACCTACGAGTGGCTTGAGGCGAGGGCCGTGGGGGCGCTCAGGGAGGGCGTGTGCGTCCCCGGCCGCCCGACCCCACCGGTGTACTGCATCGGGCCGCTGATCGTCTCGGACTCGGCGGCGGCGCAAGGCGAGCGGCACGCGTGCTTGTCATGGCTGGACGCGCAGCCGGAGCGGAGCGTGGTGTTCCTCTGCTTCGGCAGCATGGGCGCCGTGTCGGCGGCGGAACTGAAGGAGATAGCGCACGGGCTCGAGAACTCCGGCCACCGCTTCCTGTGGGTCGTGCGCACCCCTCCGGCTGACCCGGCCAAATTCTTCCTGCCGCGTCCGGAGCCAGACCTGGACGCGCTCCTCCCCGAGGGGTTCACGGAGAGGACACGAGACAGGGGGATGGTGCTGAAGATGTGGGCGCCGCAGGTGGAGGTGCTGCGGCACGCCGCCACCGGCGCGTTTGTGACGCACTGCGGGTGGAACTCCGTCCTGGAAGCGGCGTCGGCCGGGGTGCCGATGCTGTGCTGGCCGCAGTACGCGGAGCAGAGGCTGAACAAAGTGTTCGTGGTGGACGAGATGAAGGTCGGGGTGGTGATGGAGGGATACGATGAGGAGCTTGTGAGGGCTGAGGAGGTGGAGAGGAAGGTGAGGCTGGTCATGGAGTCAGAGGAAGGGGAGAAGCTGAGGGAGAGGCTGGCACTGGCCAAGGAGAAGGCCGCTGAAGCGCTGGCAGACGGCGGGCCGTCGCGGATGGCGCTCGCCGAGTTCTTGAAGCATTCGAAGCTCTCCACATGATCAAGCACACAAGATAGCTACAGGATTGGCCTTGGAATGTGTGATTCTAATGGTTTGAATCAATTCCCACCCTGAACTATGAACTTGCGCTTGTGGTGTTAAGATGATGTGGTGAAAGTTATAATAGCTGCCTCAGCAATATACTACTGAAATGATATGTCATAGCTCTGTGCTCCTGAATTCCACACTGAAGCTTTCCTCAGTTATGTTGTATTCAGAATTGACAGTACATGGGACTGTTGTATTTAGCACATGCTCCCTTGATGAATTGCTATGGTTATTATTTCGATTTTACTGGTGGCATGAGCCCTCCTACTCATGGCGCTGAAATGCGAAATCACAATAAGCGCCTAAACACGGAAGCACAACCTACTCATGATGTTCTTTTCTTGGAAGAACTCAGGTAAACCAACTACTTAAATGGAGTTGTTTCTATGTCAGCTTTTGTCCATTGCATTGCCCCTCTAGTCTTTTCTTGGCCTCCTGTGATCCACGCAAACCATTTTCATTGGTCTGTTGGTATAGCTTTAGTTTGTTGTGTGGAGCATATAAGCTAGACTGAAATATGTTTCTGTTTGACCTGCCCCTTTTGAAAGCTTTTAGAGACTACTCTGGTGCTGAGCACATCTCTGTTGCTGAAATGGATCTCATGGCATGACTAGGAGGGCTCACGGCACCAGCAAGCATTTACATAAGCATCTCTGTTGCTGAAATGGATCTGCAAGCTTTTTAATGAGCCTAATGTTCTTTGTGGCAACGGTTTTTTCAGAAGAAATACTTGCCTGGTGGTTCTTCCATTTTTATGTCTGTTAAGAAAGGATCACAGCTTTGAAATGGTCTGGAAAAGATCAAACACTGGTTTCAGTGGGGGAAAGTTTTTGTGGTTGGTAATGGGAGACAGGTCAGGTTCTGGCTAGATGTTTAGCTTGGCCATACTACTTTGAAAATCAAATTCCCTGAACTGTTCCTTGTGGCCCCTGATCCTGATATCTCGGCAGATAAGGGCTAAGGCTTATGATGTAGAGACCCACTGCCGGGATATTCATTTCAAACGAGCTTTCAGGTGTTCAGAATCGGAAATGCGGGAGGAATTTATGTCTTTGCTTCAGCCCATATACCTGAAGAATTGGGCTGACAAAAGTGTAGTGGAGTTTAACTAACAATAGTATTTATACTTCTAGTCCATGTATCCATTGCTGGCTTTCCAGGGAGTGTGGACTCCTTATCGGAAAAAAATATGGAAAATCAAGGTGTCTCTTAAGATTAGGTTCTTTGCTTGGCAAGCCGTTCTTGATCGGGGCTCCTCCTCCTTTTCTAAAAAATCAGCCGTTCTTGATAGTGGTGCGGACTAGAGAGCAAATCTCTTTTTGAGAGAGAGAGAATAGAGAGCAAATCTTGATTCCTCAAGGGCCAACTGAACTGATGGCCTTTGACCATCTGCTGTTTCAGTGTCTCATTGCTGCTTTCTTATGGGCTGTGTGGTTCGGGAGACGCTGGGATGACGGTGGAGTCCTCTGTCCATGCACCATTTCCTTGGTTGTCTGAATTATGGCTCGAATGGGAGTGTGAAGTTTATTTGGTATGGTGTTATGGCTGTTTGGCTTTATGGAGAACTCGAAACAACCTTATCCTGATCTTCTTGCAGCATTGGCGGGTTCTCTGGACAAGGAAGCAGGAGATCTTAGATCTTGTTCTTCAACAATGTTGATGCTGCCTGAGGAAACTGCGCTGATCTCTTCGCCAGATGAAGATCCTGGATGTTTTTTTGTTCTGCCCTTAACCGTACTGTCTTTTTACTTTTGCTGGTGGTGTTTGGTCTAGGGAGCTACTTTGTTTCTTTTGCATTTTATCCTGATGTTATAGGCCTGGTTGTCTAAAAAAGATTGTGCATCGTATGTGCAGCTCTACTAACACAGGCATTGCTCTCTCATGCATTTTGTGCTGTTCTTACCCTGATTTTGGTTTAGTTGTCTTAAGATAATTACACTTATTCTGTAATGTGAGTCTGTCATTGCCGAAGGAGAAGGCCGCGGAAGCGCAGGCAAACAGTGGATCGTCGTAGATGGTGTTCTCTGAGTTCTTGAGGTGATTAAAGCTCCCAGAGTGACCAAGCACAGAAGACAGCAACAAGATTGGTCTTTGAATTGTGTGATTTTGAAGGTTAGCACCGATTCCCTCCCTTGATCAGAAGTATGAACTATCTGTTGTGAATTTACAGGCTTGCAGCAGGTGGTGATAGTAGTTTTGCTATGCAGATTAGCTGCTTCAGCAATTATATTCTAAAAATGATATATGCCCATAGCTAGTTGTGCTTCCAAATTCCAAACTGAAGCTATGAAAACTGCAAGCTCTATCACAATATGTTAGGTAATAGTCAGTGCATCTGTTCAGAATTGACAGTCACAATGAACAGTTTAGATCCCCCAAAAAAATCACAATGAACTGCTGTATTTGGCGCATGCCTCTCTGATAATTTGGTGCCGACATTATTCAATTTGATTGATACAATAATTTGAGTGAGCAATGAGCCCTCCCTGCTGCACTGGACACACTAATGCAGTAATACAAACTCTATTTTTCTCCTATGCTGCTGAGAAAATCTGCAGGTTGTTACTACCAACCTTGCAGAGTACATCTGTCATCCAGCCAGCTTGATCAATTGTTGCATCCTCCATTCTCCAAATCTCCCAAGAACTCGGCGAATGCCACGTCAGAAGACCCGCCGTCGCCGATGGCGTCCGACGCCATCTTCCTCGCCGTCGCAAGCGTCTCCCTGAGCTCCGTCCCTTCCTCAGTCTCCATCACCAGCCTCAGCTTGGCCTCTATCTCCCCCGCCTTCACCATTCTCTTCTCGTATCCCTCCAACGGCACGGCGATCTTCATCTCCTCCACCATGAACACCTTGTTCAGCGCCTGCTCGGCGTACATCGGGTAGCATATCATCGGCACCCCGGCCATGATCGCCTCCAGCGCCGAGTTCCACCCGCAGTGCGTCACGAAGGCGCCGGTGGCGGCGTGCCGCAGCACCTCCGCCTGCGGCGCCCACATCTTCAGCACCATCCCTCTGTCCCGTGTCCTCTCCGTGAACCCCTCGGGGAGGAGCGCGTCCAGGTCTGGCTCCGGGCGCGGCTGGAAGACGTCGGCCGGGTCCGCAGGTGGGCTCCGTACGACCCACAGGAAGCGATGGCCGGAGCTCTCCAGCCCATGGGCTATCTCCCTCAGCTGCGCCGCGGACACGGCGCCGATGCTGCCGAAGCAGAGGAACACGACGCTCCGCTCCGGCTGCGCGTCCAGCCACGCGAGGCACTCGTGCCGCGTCTCGCCGTCCCCGCTCTTCTTGCCGTCGTTGACCAACGGCCCGACGCAGAACACCCTCGGCGTCGGCCGGCCGGGCACGCAGACGCCGTCGGCGAGCGCCTTCAGGGCCGTGGGCTCCAGCCAGTCGAAGGTGTTGACCAGGACGCCCCTCCCCTCCGCGATGCGCTTGAACTGGTACATCCGGGCTTTGGTCATGTCGCTCTCCTTGTCCTGCACCGACAGCGGCATGTCCGCCGCGCGGACCGGGCGCATGCCGGGGCTGCGCACGAGCGCCTCGCCCATGTCCTTGAACGACGGCAGGCCGGGGTAGAGGTACGGCATGTGGAGGAAGACGGCGAGGTCGCTGGCGGCGGAGGCGAAGAAGAAGTAGGCGGGGAGGGCGAGGTCGGCGGCGACGTCGAGCGCGTCGACGCAGAACATGTCGAGGAGGATGGCGTGGGCGGGGGCCGGCAGCGCGCGCAGGAAGGCCCGGAGCGCGGGGTTGGCGAGGCGGAGGGTGTCGTGGGCGCGCTTGATGGGGTGCGCGGCGGGGTCCGGGCTGGGCGGGGCCGGGAGGAGCCGGAAGGCGATGGAGGGGTTGGCCTCGGCGAGGCGCGCCACCGCGACGGCCGAGGTGGGGTCGCCGTCGGGCGGGTCGACGACGGCGACGACGGCGCTGTGGCCGCGGCGGAGCAGGTGCTTGGCCAGCTCCACCATGGGGTTCAGGTGGCCCACGCCCAGCGACGGGTAGAGCACGAACGTCTTCTTCTTCTCCGTCGCCGCCGGCGGCGGCGCAGCCATGGCCGAGATCGGGGGGAGAGTGTGTGCGAAGTGAAGGACGGGATCGGGGGGAATAAAAAGTCGGTTTTTGGCAAGGGTGAGTGGAATAAAAGTAGGCCACGACTGACGAAGGCTTGTACCGGCGGGTCATCACGTCCGTCAGTCCGTCTAGGTGAGCCATCAGCGGTGACGATAGCCTGGCACAGCACCCAAGTGGGAAATACGTGACGGCTCGTGGTTTGCACGCTGGCGCTCCTGGAATGGATTTTTTGTCGAAAGAGACCCTCTGCCCACTGGAATTGACAAAAGAGACCCCCTGCAGATGAAATAGACAAAAAAGACCCCCTCACAAGTGGCGGCAGGCGCGGCAGGCGACACGTGTCACCTGCCGCCACGCCATGAGGCGGCGGGCCCGGCCGCCACAACAGGAGGCGGCAGCCCGGTGTATAACGGTGTGTGCACAGTGCACAGTCCGGCGACGTAACGGGCCGCGCCAGGTGGGCCCGGCCGCCACCGGGTGAGGCGGCCGCCCCTGCCGCTGTCGCTACCCTGCCGACAAGGCCTGCTGCGCGCGGGCCCAGCAGGTGGGCCACGCCGCCACCAGCCGAGGCGGCCTGTCCTGTGCTGCTGCACGCGCGACAGTGCGCAGACGGCGCTGATTCCGAGGCGCGACAGTGACGGCTGTGACTCCGACGCGCGCGGGAATATGGACGCTTTTGGTTCTTTCGCCCGGGAATCAATCCTGCCTTTGCTTCTTTTACCTCAGCGGATGCGATGGCACTGGGAATCCGAGGCTACGGGAAGCTGTTGTGCCGACACTACAGGGATCGTAAATATCCCCGCTTAATTTTCTCGCCATCATTTATCGTCTGAGCTTATAAAAGGAGACACCGAGGCTCTCGTCCAGCCATCCTCGAAATCGGCAGCGCGCAAAGTGTATAACACATTTTTTTAGTCCGTATGAGTTTGCCTTGATCGGATCAAAGCATTAGGCCGAGGAAAATGAAGAATGCAAGTTTGCCTCCGGGGGTGGCAGTCCTGCGGTGTTGGTGTGGCGATCTTTGCAAAGTGAAGGAGGTTACGGATTTTTCAGATTGGTTGGGCATGAAGTTTTTCATGTGCGCCAATTATGAGGAAGATCCACCCATAGCTATTTCAGAGTACGACAAGCCTCCGGTATGCTATAACCATCACAAATAGATATTGTTGGTATTTTGATAGATTCTTTAATAACATTCTGGTTTCTTGTTGTAGTCTCCTTCGCCTCTGTGCATGTACTATCGTTGGATTGACACGGAGATGCCCGCTTGGGCAGTGACTGAGATTCGTGAAAGAAGTCGCCGTGCGTGGAATAGTTTCTATGCGGAAGAGCGACGCGCGAAGGCGGAAGCTGAGAAGAAAGCAGAGCAAGAGAGAGAGTTAAAAGAATACTATGCGGAGCAACACCAGTTTTTTC
This sequence comes from Triticum urartu, assembly GCF_003073215.2. Lineage (NCBI taxonomy): Eukaryota > Viridiplantae > Streptophyta > Magnoliopsida > Poales > Poaceae > Triticum > Triticum urartu. The sequence continues at coordinate 526,221,003 of NC_053022.1, read as the reverse complement.
AGGATTTAGGAAAGAAAAACAGGGAAGAGGCTCGTCGCATGGAGGAGCAGGAACGACAGCGAAAGGAAGCTCGTGAGGCGGAGAGGCAGAGAAAGAAAGAAAGGGCTCGTCAGGCCAAGGCAGCAGAAGAAGCTGGCGATGGAAAAGGAAAATATCCACGTTGGACTCAGTAGATTCCTGTGGTAGTATTTTAAATTTCGCAATCATTTGTATCTTTATTTCTGCAGTTTAATGTAGCTTCATTTCAGTAGTTAAATGTAGCTTTATTTAAATTCTACGATGTATCTTATTTTCAGTTGTACCTTGTCGTGTTGTATCTTATTTTCAGTTGTACCTTGTCGTGATGGAAAAAATATATAGTTTTAGAATAAAGTAGTGGCATTTTCTTTCCCTCCACTAATTATCGAACATCGTGCAACAACTATAAAATGAAATTAAGATAGAACATAATGCCTTACAATAAGAGAGTACAAACTAATAATGCAAGTACATCTGAATTAAACGGTACAACTGGAATATAGCTTAAAAACTACATGAAGGCATCATCGTCATCCTCCGTCGATGCAGAACTCTTGCCCTTCGAGGATGCAGAACTCTTACCCTTGGACGATGAAGAACTCTTGCCCTTCGAGGATGCAGTACTCTTGCCCTTGGACGATGCAGAACTCTTGCCCTTTGACGATGCAGAACCCGGAAGCGGCGGCATGAAGATATCATCTTCGTCCTCGCTCTCCTCAGTCCATAAAAATGGATGCTTTTCTGCGGTCCTTCTAAAATATTGAGGGGAAAGCGTTGCCTGAAAATATATTTTTCAGTGTCTAAGACGGTCAATGGTTGCACAGTATTCATCAGCCCAAATTTTTTTAAAAAAATTCATTTCGGCCTAACATAAGCAAAAGAGTGGAGCGGGATAGTATGGCGGGAGATATAGGCGGGAAAAATTGTTCCTGACTGGTGCATTTTTATTTCAGCATACATAGATGTTCAAATCGAAAAGTCTGATACAGACATATGTAGATACAATGGGTCGTGCACGTGCATAGATGAATCACCCTAATTTACGATGACCACCTGGCCTTTCCTTACGACCGGAAGGCGACAAGCGATTAGGTGGCCGGGTCACACGAAGACCGCGGACGTACTCCAATTCGGCTTCATGTGTCTGCGAGTCCTGCGTAGGTGGTGGAGTCGCGAATCCTTGTTGCGAACCTGAAGCGTAATTGTAGGCGTATGGTTGTGACTCCGCGGGGATAAAAGATGGGCCAATAACGTCCCCTCCGAAGAACTCTGTAACTAATGATGTAACCGGGTCGCCAAGATCATGTGATGCTCCCCGGAGGCCTGTGTTGACGCCGCGTTGGGTGTTCTCATCGCCCCAATTAATATCAGGTGTGTCCTGCACATAGAAACATTTTAAACAAACTGTTAGAGGATAATATATGATATCATTGTAAATGCATTGAAATGTAAACATGACTACCTGAGCATATCCCTCTCCTATACTGTCTGGCCATTGTACGTTGTGCTGGTTTAAATCTGGTACACGAGTCTCCTCGGGCATGGGGATCCCTCGCGTGGAGAGATACGGCTGAGATCCCTCACCTTGGGTGTATGCATCATATCCTGTGTACGCATATGGGTTAGGGGAAAGAAACTGCTCAGGCATCAAATCCAAACCCGTGCCATGGTCCTGAGATGTCTGCCCCTGACGAAGCTGCATCGAAGAAGAGCGATGCAGTGGCAGAGATGAGTCATGTCGTGTCAATGTCGTTCTAGTACTCGGACCCTCCCCCCATTGCTCATGGCTCGTACGCACCTCGCTCGGTCTGGACGACGGCGCCGCACTTGGTCTGGCTGACCTCGCTACCGGCATGTATGCTCCAGTGACAACGTCGTCGCCTCTACCGCATCTGAACTTCTTTGCCACGAATTGTTGCAAAAGTTTCTGGAATGTCTTGCGATATGGGCCCTGGGCCGGCATGCTATCCGTAACCATCTGCCCTACTTCATCGACATTTTCAAGCTGAACAATATTTGGATGTTATTTAGTTCAAATGATTATGAAATGATGGACCTAAAAAAGTTACAAGTGATTACCATCTGGTCAGGATAGTAAGCTGCATGCAGCTCAACATGTCTCCGCGCCTGCTCCTCTTGTGTGAGATGTGTTGGTATATTAGCTGGCTGACTGGCCAGGCTAGCACGTGTGTTCATGCAGTACCACTGCTTGTACGCTTGATCTGTACTTCCATCGTACGGTCTACAAAATTAAATAATTACATAAACCGTTGTGATGAAAGCAAAGCATATTCACGCATCGTATGATCATCGTAAAAAAATAATGTACATAAAATATACCTAAGTTGATGCACTATATCTGCTAGCGCTTCATTTTCCCACTTGTGTACCCATTCAATGTTCTCTTCCCTCCAATCGTATAAACTCCAACCCCTGCCCATATTGGTTAGCCTGCAAATTATGTAACAAAGTGTGAGTTTAGTAAATTAAAAAGGACACTAACTATTTAGGGATGTCACATCTTACTTATGTGTTTCCTCGTCGATACGTCTGGGAAAAGGTGGTGGAATTTCTTGATAGAGACCGAATTGTCTCATTACACGCTCTGGGTTGTAAGGCTCAACACACCACAGGAACAATAAGTTGCAGCGAGTCAGCCAGAATGCACTATCGGTCAACATGCCTGGTGTGAAGTGTCGAGCATCAAAGACCATTTTTAGCTGGTCCTGAGTCCACGGGTTCCATGTGACTTCTGCCTCATCAAGTATCTCAAACTGCTGGTGGTACATAGGGTAACAATTTTTCGCAATATCTGGAGACCAACGTTTCCGTGCCTTTGTCCACCTGGTGGCCATAGTTGCGCAAGCACCCTCGCTAAAGTCATATGGGTATATGGGTTGTACTATACGAGGTCGTCCTACAGGGAGGTATTCCCAGGACCACAACTGTAGAAACTCATAGGCGACACAAAGTAATGGAGCTTTTTGTGCGAAAGAGGTTTTTTGCGTGGCATCACACAAGCCTCTGTATGTATGAGATAGCATGGCAGAACCGAAGCTGTATTTTGGCTGCTCGGGTAAAGGTTCATCTACCATATTCTCTGCAATGTAGATGAGACCAGGGACAACAACGTCCCCATGTGAATTTGGAAATAGGTTCCCGAGGAGCCACAACAAATACGCAAACATATGTCTTTTTCTCGTCTCCTCATTGGCGAAGCTAGAAAAATTAAGAAAGTTATCATGAAGCCAGACGAGTGGGATGCCCCGAGGGTTACCAGAATGTTGTGATTCTGGCATTTCCATCCCAAGACGGGCTGCTATATCTAATGCCCAAGATGGAGACACTCGTGGAGAGACTACCGGCTCACCTCTAATTGGTAGAGCAGTGATCATAGAAACATCTTTTAGTGTAGGTGCAAGCTCCCCAAAACGAAAGTGAAAGGTGTGGGTTTCAGGTCTCCACCGGTCAACGAGGGATGTCAAAAGGGATGGGTCCGAACGTACTTGGTCGTGGCATGATGTGAGCCTAGCAAAACCTTGTAGTCCATAAGCGTCAAGGTGAGCAAGGAATTGATTGTGTATTGGCCATGTTTTCTTTATGGTTCGAAGTCTGAAAGGCCGATAATCATGCTTAGTATTTGGTTTCAAAAATAGGTGGCAACGGTGGCCGGCGTCATGGGGCCCCTGCAAAAGCACTGGCACTTCACCCATAACCTGCACACAAACATACAAATATAAATTACGAGGAAGACAGAAATACAAATGCAAATCAAAATTAACTTAAAAATACAAAGAGATACGATTTACATTAATTATCTGAAGTTAACATCAGGAGTACAATAATACAAAGAGAATCAATTTAAATTTAATATAAGTACACATAACGAGTAGAAATATAAATAGACATGGCGAGTACATATATATCAACATCATGCGTTGTTGTTGGCTCGATACGGGCAGTCTTTGCGTGAATGTCCAGGACACCTGCAAACGCGGCATCGCCTTGGTTCTCCCATCTGGCTATGGTCCATGTCATTGCGATGACGCCTAGACTGACGTCGTCCCTTTGCGGTTCTCATCAAGTCGGCGTTCGGAACCCATTTCGGCCCATCTGGCCACAACATTTTGTAGTTCATATCAATGCCCCAAGCCCAGAACTCACCGTTCCAAGTGTTGTACAGATTGTACATGTTGAAGTACGGCGATATGTATGGCTCGACGCTGATTTTTTGAACAGCAGCCGCCCGGAGCACATGACTGCAAGGGTAGCCCTCAAGCTTGGGCTTGTTACAAGTGCACTCACAGGAGGTTGAGTCAAGGGTGACAGCTTGCTTTTTTGATCCTCTGTGGTGACCCTTAACGTACTTGGCTCGCACATTGACCTCCCACTTATTCCTAAGTGCGTCCACTTTCCTGCAGCCATGACTTTGGGACTTCTTTGCTTTCTCGTCCAGATGTCTTTGCATCTTCTCGGACCATTGATACCTGCCCATATCGCATTCATTTTGGCTTCAGTTTTTTGCATGCACATCCTCTTGAATAACTTGAACCAATCCTTGTTTTTGAATTTGGAGTAAAAGTTTGCTGCCAAATGCCTCATGCACCACCTTTCCTCTAGATCGGGCCAACCCCACTCTTCTTCCGATGCCTTAATTATTTCAAGAGCGCTTAATAATCCAGTGTTGCGATCAGAAATGATGCAAACACCTTTACGCTCTTTCACGACACCAATCTTCACGCAGCTCAGGAACCACAACCAGCTATCTTTATTCTCGCTCTCGACCAATGCATATGCAATAGGAAGAAGCTGATTATTTGCATCCGTTGCAATCGCCACCAATAGTGTGCCCTTGTACTTTCCAGTGAGAAAGGTACCATCAACAGATAATACCGGGCGACAGTGCCTGAAGGCTTGTATAGTCTGGGCACATACACCATCGGCTGACCATACATTGAGTTATTGGGATTGCTTGCAAACCTCATGTACGACCCCCACGACCGATCACCTGTGACAGGCCGCAAACCCCAACGGGCAACTGTCCCATCATTTCCTTCGTCAATGACGAAGGCCTCCAATGTCATTTTTTTCCTGCACCACTGGGCCAAACACCGCTCGGATGCACCTTCTAACAGCTGCGTAACCCACGTTGACCATGTCTCTCACCATAACTGTAGTCGACTCGCACAAGGACACATCCACCCCGAATGGACCGTCGCGTAAGACGTTCCCATAGTACACTACTAAATTTTCCATAGTACCTAACCAACATACACGTTTACATTTCAAATAATTAGTAACTGAACATTTAGTAACGATGACAACATTTACATATCATACGACTAAAATAATAACCGTATTTTTGTTACAAATATTCGGTTTGTTTCTAGAATCATTTGCTTACAAATATTTGGTTAACGGGTATTTAAAGATATATTTTTTCTCAAACTCTTCTACGAGAGTAGAAACGACTATTACTAAAAACTAATTTTGATAATATTTTTTCTCAAACTCGTCTACGAGAGTAAAAACGACTATTACTAAAAACTAATTTTGATATATTTTTTCTCAAACTCGTCTACGAGAGTAAAACCGATGGTAATTACTCGCTATCCAAACAACCATTAAACATAATAGTACGATAATAACATTTTAATATCATATGAGTAAACATTTAATTTCTTCTGGATTTATATAATTTTTAAATATCATACGATAGCAATCATTTATTTACAAATAATAATATTTGCAGCGGCATGCACACATTATTCGCAACAGTACATCAATATAAAAAATATTAACAAAATCACGGTGTCATTTTATACCTTAGCTCCAATATGGATGTGCTTGCGAATGCAATTAAGAGTCCAAATAGTTTGAATAAATTTCCATCACCAGTACTATATGAACGGAGTCAACCTATTTTTTTTTGACTGGGGACTGTAGGGAAAAACCCCCACAACATATCAAAACTTTATTAAAAGGCAAGACAAGACGGAGTCAACCTATTATCACATGAACATCAATATTACACACGGATTTTTCTTTCTGCTATCAAAAGTATGAAAATAGCACTTGCATCTATGTGATCATCACCTCAAAAGGGACAGCGAAGATGGAAACATAATTTCTTCAATCACGTCATCTCCTCCTTGTTTGCTACTAAGATGAATTATTTTACCTAATTACATACATCATTAAGTACATTAGCACCTAATCTTAACATAGAAAATTTAGATTACTGCAACATAACAAAGTAGACCTACGGTTTCCTAACCATGGACTTATTAATAAACATACCACATGCAATGAACAATTACAGTGCAATTTTTTTTCTTAATTACCGTATTAAGAGCTTCTCGCATGCCAATACTAATGGACGCAACTAACATTGATACAACATCTTCAACCTACTCTTCTCAAAAAAATAATATAAATGTTGTATCTGTCGTTTGAAATTATTTCTAACCTCTAAGCACTAACATCGCATAGCTAATGAATGGCTAAAAGACTAACTAATTACCATCATGCATGCACAAAAAAATCCATGTATTGCAAAGCTCATACCTTGATCTTCAACTTCGTATTTCACTTCGCTACGCAAATCCTACTCCTGAAGCTCTAAATGACTCCTCCTCCAAGTGCTGAAATATTGCCTAAAACTATATAAAACACACACTTAGGAACTAATCAAGCAGAACAAAAACATCATGCATGCGAACGAAACCAACAAAAATGGATACACCTTACCTTGATTTAAATTTTCTTCAACTTCACCATCTTCATAATCCAACTCTAAATCACCCTAAATCACGAGTGAAAATGCCTACTCAGCTTTTCTTTCTCTATGTACTTAGAGACTTAGAGAGCAAAGGAGAGGAACGAGGTCACAGAGAGTGTGTTTGCGCACGGAGCAGAATCATAGTATATAAAAGGAAGAGGATCCCTGTAGTGTCGACACAATAGGATAAACTCACCTACCGCAGCCTCGGATACCCGCAGCGAGTGAGTGTATTTCAGCAGTGTCATTGCGTAGCAACAGCCAGCGCTGGGTGAGTGATTCCCGCAGTGCCGTCACGTCTGCTCACGGATAGCAGCGAATCATCGCGAATAAATAAGCTAAAGCAGAACTGATTGATTCCCGGGCGAAAGAAACGAAAACATCAGCGTGCATTTTCCCGCGCGTGGGAATCACCGCTGTCAGCAGCGCCTAGAAATCAGCGCGTGTAGCAGGCTGCCGCCAGCGTTGGTGGCGGCCGGGCCCACGGCTCGGCCCGCGAGTAGCAGGTTGTGTCGGCCTGCAGGCGACAGGAGCAGCGCCGGCCGCCTCCCGCAGCGGCGGCTGGGCCCACCTGGCCCGCCCCGTTCTGTCCCGCCTGCTGACGCTGTAGCTGGTCCGTTATACCCCGCGCTGCCGCCTCCTGCCATGGCGGCCGGGCCCGCCGCCTCCTGGCGCGGCGGCAGGCGCCACGTGTCGCCTGCCGCGCCTGCCGCCACGGCCCAGGGGGTCCTTTTTGTCAAATATATTCACAGGTAGTCTTTTTTGTCAATTCTGTTGGCCAGGGGGTCCTTTTGGACAAAAAAAATCCCTGGAATGGTGCATCTCCAATGTGCGTTAGCTTGTGGATTAAAGTCTTTTACTCCCTCATTTCCTAAATGCAAGTCTTTTTCAGACGAGCAAAATGAGTGAATCTACACTCTAAAATATGTTCATATATATATTCGTATGTAGTTTTATTAAAATCTTTAAAAGACTAATATTTAGGGACGGAGGGAGTACATCATTATTATTTATTTTGGCAGGGAAACAATACATCATTGTTTTGGGAAAATAAGTCATTTTGTTTCAGGCCCTAAAAAAACGCAGACACTTGACAAATCTGTCGGGCAGGCAGATTCACATCTAACGCCAACTCCACCGCACGACCCCAAACAGACGTCCGGATTGGCCGGATTTTGTCCCTTTGGGGCGCCGATGGGTTCGCCTGTGTCCGTCTTTGTCAGATGGGTCGTGCGTGCGCGCACCGCGCGGCCGCACCCCAAATCGTGTCCGGGGTGGACGTGAATAAAAGAAATATTAAAACTAAAACGAAATAACTAAAAAACTAAATAAACACATTTTAAAAAAACATAAAATATATATAGGGGGCGGCCACAAAACGGCCCAGTTTCCACGGCCATTTAAAAGGCCCATTTTTCATAATTAACATATAAAACAAAATAAAAAAATGCCTCCACCTCCCGCGCGCTCCTGCCGCGCCCGTCGGTGCCGTGGCTGTCGCCGTCTTCACTGGCCGCCGGTGTCGTCGTCGTCGCTGACGAGGTCGACGTACTTCGGCGGCGTCCACAGGTGGGCCGGAGGTGCGTGGTGGACGGGGGCGGGCTGGACGGCCGGAGCTGCCTGCACCACCTCCACCCGTGGCGAGGCCTCCCGCTCCGGAGTGGGGCACCAGTTCATGCCCAGGTCGGCGGCCATCTCCGGCGCAGTGCACGACCAGCCCCACCCCTGGCCCAGGAGCTTCTCGAACGCGAGCGAGTCCTCCTCCATCGACTCCTCCTTGGCGGCCGCCGTGACGGCCGCCAGCTGCAGCTCCGGGAAGGCGACGTCCCCGGCGGCAGAGAGGGCCACGGCCTCCTCCAGGCCGTCCCACTGCCGCTCGTCGTGCGTGTTCATGGAGTCGTCCATGACACGCTGCAGGAGACGGGCCTCCTCCTCCGCTGTCATGCGAGGAGGGGGAGGGGGCGACGGAGACGGGGAAGGCGACAGCGTGGGCGTCAGGCCACGCACCCGCGTACGCCCGCGCGGCTCTGCACGTGGCCTCCGCGGCCCCGACACGGTGCCGGCGAAGTAGGACGCGCGCCGCACGTCGTGCTCGTCCTGGAGCCATGTGTCCCAGAGCGGCGAGTCGGGGGCATACCTGTGGTCGTAGTATAGGTCGTCGGGGAGGAGGCGGCGGCGGCGGTTGATCTCATCGCGCCGTGCACGGCCGGTCGCCGGCACTGGCGGGATGGGGACCCGGTCCGCGGAGAGGTGCCACCCGTTGGGGAGGTGGGCGTCGCTCCACGGGACCGGCGTCCTCGTCTCCCAGTACCTCCGGCACACGTCCGCGCAGATGTACTGCCGGTCGCGCTCGCCGGAGGGCCTAGGGGCAATGGTGAAGGGGGCCGGCGCGGGGGCTCGACGGGAGGAGTGCGGCGTTGGCGCGGGGGCCCGACGGGAGGAGCGCGACGGAGACGCGGGCTCCTCCTTCTTCACGGAGCCGCGGCGGCGCCCCGAGGAGGAGCCGGCCTCACGGTCGTGCTTGCCCTTGCCGTTCCAGAAGCCCATGGCGAGGTGGGCGGCCGGCGAGCTCGAGGAGGAGTCAGGCTAGGGTTTCTGCGCTGTCGGGGTTCGAGGAGGCCGCTGGGTGGCGTGGGGCAGTGTGGACGACGACCCGTCCACGCTTCCCACTTAAAGAAGGACGGTGACCGCTCGACGTGCGGATGACAGGTGAGGCCGTCCGCTCGTGCGCATTGATGTGGGTGGGTGGGAGGTGGGTGGCCGCCTGCCACGCGGCCCCAACGCGGACGAGCGCGCGTCCGTTTGGTGGCCGTCGCGACCCAAACCCGGCGCAAGTTTGCGCTCGAAATGGGTCGGTCCGGACACAAAACGGACAAGATGGGTCTGGGCCGTCGCGCGCTGGGCCGCCTCCTTTGTTCCTTTTACCCCAAACAAACGGAACCGGACAGGATAGGGTCGCGCGGTGGAATTGGCCTTACAATCCACACAAACTTCGGCTCTCGGCGGGGAAGCAATTTGCTTCGCTTTACATCCATTCCAGGGTATCATTTCTAATACATCCATGAAACAAGCTCGTACACATTGAGTGCATCCTATACATGTATCGTAAATTTTTGTGCTCTATAATGCCCACATCTTTAGTGGTTTAATATTATCCTCTCCCATTCAAAAAAAAAGTAAGATTATGTCGTCCACTCTTTCTTCATCCAACCTTATGTTGGTTGTAATCTTTTTCTCTCTTTGATTTTTTCATCGCCTTTTCCTAAAAAAATTGTCAATGTTTGCCCCAAAAAACATCATTTTTTATTTTTATTTTTAGAATTTTTGGGTGTCTTTACTGTTCATCCGAGCTAAGATACTCCGTGTCCCTCTCATCTAACCTTTTCAATTTTTTATGGGTTGTCTAGTTATGGGCCTTGTGTCAAGTCTTATTTTCTTTCTGTTTCTTTACCAGGACTTTTTTTTTCAATTTATGCTGTCTAAATCCAAAGGTAGCTAGTTCATTCGTCTTTTTTTCTCTGTTATTCTACAAGTGGCCATCCCAGATCATTCATCCTTTTTATTTATTTTTTGTCTTGGCTGCCAGTTCAATACTTAAAGCAACTCCAATGGAGCGACCCATTTCGTCTATCGCCGTTCGTTTGGATCAGCGCGGACATAAAAGACGACCCAATGCGCCGACCCAAATGGACACGCGTCCGCTTTTCGTCCGGGAGCGATCCATTCCCGGTCTATTTTTAAGCTGGATTTGCGTCGACCCAAACGGATACGTGTCCGCTTTTCATCCACGGGCGATTCACTCCTGGCCCATTTTTGAGCCGGATTTGCGTCGGCGTGGACACGAGACGTACGCGCGCACGCTCGCCCTCTCCCCTCCCCGAGCCCGATAGCACATTGCCCTCTTCCCATCCAACAATGCACCCTCGCCCGCCTCCTTCGTCGTCGACGCCGCCCGCCAATTCAACATAGATAGTACCAAGGATTAACTGTTAAAAGAAAAGATGAACTACCCGCCGGGGTGGCCGGATAATATAAGGATACATACATAATTCATAGCATAGACTGCTAAAAGAAAAGATCAACTACTCGTCGTTTTCCGACTTCGACTCGGTAATGTTCTTCTCCGACGTCTGAATGTAAGCGTCAGCATACCGCTCGTCCTTGGAGTCCCAGGACGACGTTTCTCCTAGCTTCATGTTCAATTGAGCGGCCTGCTTCCGTACACGCTTGTCCTTCCGATAAGCGGCTCGCTCTGTCCTCCTCGCCTCCCTCTCCGTCCTCCGTTGCTTGTAGAACTGGCGCTCGTTGACGATGTTCTGCGGGAAGCGTTCACGCCACACCGCCATGGCTTCCACGTCCATCTCGGCGATGGCGAGACGACGCTGCCACATCCAGTTGTTACGACGATCCTCGTCGGTGAAAAGCCACGGGAAAGGCTCGAGATCCTGCGCTCGCTGGCTCATTGACACGTCGGGAAAATTCATCTCCCGACGAGGTAGCGGGAGGCGCCACACCGCCGCGTCGTACGCGCGGGCCGCCTCCTCTGCGGTGTCGAAGGTGTCGACACTGAGGCGTTTTTCGCCAAACCAGATTTCGGAGGAGAAGGCGTTGGAGTGGCACTCGCGGACTCCGGAAAAACCCGAAGCACCCAGGCGGCGCATCGACATGGTGGCGCAGAGGCGGCGAGGCGAGTGAGAGGCGGCGAAGCAAGTGGGCGGCCGACAGAGTGTGGAGGGAACGCCTTCTTAATAACGCGCGTTGGACGCGGCGCGCCAAAACCAGCGCGCTAGGCTGCTCAATTCCCCGCGCACGTTGGAGCGCCAAAACCAGGGCGACGACATGGCCGCTGGCTGATCTATGGCCGTGGGCCTTTTTCTAAAAATTGCGCGCGGACATGAAAGGGGTCGGCGCGGTGGGTCCCGTGCCGATCCAAATCTAAAAGAGGCTGGACGCCGGACGGGCGGCCGACCCAAACGGACAAAAAGCAGACGAAATCGCCGTCCGTTTAGGTCGCTCCATTGGAGTTGCTCTTGCCCCCTCTGTTGTCTGTTTCTTAGCATGCAGAAAATTCTCCACCAGACTTGCAACTGCAAGTAATGTTAATCCGATTGCAATGGCATGGCCCTCAGTGCAACTTAACTAGCCGTGGACGAGAGGTTGTTACAGTTTGGCATGTCCACCACTAGAGTTTTTGCAACTGAACCGGTAGGGGTTTTAGACTAGTTAGCCATTTAGTTTAGAGTTTAACTAATTATTAGTTGTTCTGTCAATGTAAGTCACAGTACAACTAATTATCTGTCCAAATTATTAGGAATGAAGTTGGTTTGAATTTTAGATTATTGGGGAACAACCTATGACCTATGAGCCAACAACAGGTGTTAGGAAGGGCGCATTATAATGACTTTGTGCTTGCGCACAACCGCCGCAATATCCAAATGCAGATGAAGTGTGCTGCTCCATATTTCGTGAATCAGGCTGGGATACGGAGTATAGCTGGCCAGACGGGCCGGGCCGGTTCGGCCTGGCCCGGCCCATCCTAATCGTGCCTGGCATGGTCCGGCCTGCCGAGGCACGATTATTATACGGGCCGTGCCATGCCAGCCCGCGTGCTGCAGCATGCAGCCCAGGCACGGTCCATATGCTAATCAGGCTGGCCCACAAGCACGCTAGGCCCGCTAATCTGCCACCTATTTTGCGCATTGGGCGTTTTTAGTCTATTTTTACCTGTTGGGCCACATTAGGATACGTAAAAAATAATAAAAAACGATAATCAGGCCGTGCCATGCCGGCCCACGTGCTCGGCCTTCAGGCCCAGGCACGGCCCCTGGTGTGCCGCATGCCGGGCCTGGCCCGTTTAGCACGTGCCGTGCCGGCCCAGCTATCCCGGCCCGTTTGGCCACCTATAATATGGAGCGCACATTTCATGAAAAATGGAGTTAGAGCTCCGAAATGGAGACAGAGGTCACATTTTTCTCTTATGCTGGTGGAAAAGAAGAGCTAGGACAAAGGACAAAGTAACACATGCCTCCGTGATAATGTAATGTGGTCATTATTCAATTTGACCGGTATAATACAGTATATGTGAACAATGAGCCCTGGTGCACTAGATACAGAAAATTGGTGTATTCGTGTCACAGGAGCTGCTGGTAATTAGCATATGCTCTTATTGATGATGTTATTATTGTTGTAATCAAAGACGCATTGCCCAAATGCCTTCAGAAAGATCGGAAGTAATTTGAGCTGTAATTATGCGTACATGTAAAAAATTCAAATGCAAAGACAGCACAATAATCATCTATGATGAACAAAGTCATATTTTTCTCTTATGCTGATCAGAAAATCTGCATTATTATCTGAATTGTGTAAGGTGTCGCTACCATCCTTCCACAGTTCATCTGTCAATTGTTGCATCCTCCATTCTCCATGCTGCCGTTCTCCAAATCACTCAAAAACCGGGCAAATGCCACTTCGGAAGACCCGCCGTCGCCGATCGCGTCCGACGCCATCTTCCTCGCCGCCGAAAGCATCTCCCTGAGCTTCCCCCCTTCCTCCGTCCCCATCACCAGCCTCAGCTTGGCCTCAATCTCCTCCGCCTTCACCGTCCCCTTCTCGTACCCCTCCAACGCCACGGCGATCTTCATCTCCTCCACCATGAACACCTTGTTTTGCGCCTGCTCGGCGTAGAGTGGCCAGCATATCATCGGCAGCCCGGACATGATCGCCTCCAGCGCCGAGTTCCACCCGCAGTGCGTCACGAAGGCGCCGACCGCCTCGTGCCGCACCACCTCCGCCTGCGGCACCCAGTTCTTCACCACCATGCCCCGGCCTCTCGTCCTCTCCAAGAAGCCCGCCGGGAGCAGCCGATCGAGGTCCGGCTCGGGGAACTCCCTCTGTTCCTCCGGCGGGCTCCTCACCGCCCACAGGAACCGGTGCCCGGAGCTCTCTAGCCCGCGAGCGATCTCCTTGAGCTGCGCCGCCGAGAAGGCGCCCTTGCTGCCGAAGCAGAGGAACACGACGCTCTTCTCCGGCTGCGCGTCGAGCCACGCGAGGCACTCGTGCCGCTTCTCGCCGCCCCCGCTCGCTTCGCCGCCGTTGACCAATGGCCCGATGCAGTAGACCCTCGGCGTCGGCCGGTCGGGCACGCAGACGCCTCCGGCGAGCGCTTTCAGGGCCGTGGGCTCCAGCCAGTCGAAGGTGTTGACCAGCACGCCCCTCGCCTCCGCGATGCGCTTGAACTGGTACAGCCGGACCTTGGTGAGGTCGCTCTCCTTGTCCTGCACCGTGACCAGCATGTCCACCGCGCGGATCGGCGGCATGCCGGGGCAGCGCACGAGCGCGTCGCCCGTGTCCCTGAAGGAGGGCAGGCCGGGGTAGAGGTACGGCAGGTTGAGGAAGACGGCGAGGTCGCTGGCGGCGGAGGCGAAGAAGAAGTAGGCGGGGAGGGCGAGGTCAGCGGCGACGTCGAGCGCGTCGACGCAGAACATGTCGAGCAGGAGCGCGTGGGCGGGGGCCGGCAGGGAGCGCAGGAAGGCCCGGAGCGCGGGGTTGGTGAGGCGGAGCGTGTCGTGGGCGCGCCTGACCGGGTGCGCGGCGGGGTCCGGGCTGGGAGGGGCCGGGAGGAGGCGGAAGGCGATGGAAGGGTTGGCCGCGGCGAGGCGGGCCACGGCGGCGGCCGAGGCGGGGTCGCCGTCCGGCGGGTCGACGACGGCGAGGACGGCGCTGTGGCCGCGGCGGAGCAGGTGCTTGGCCAGCTCCACCATGGGGATCAGGTGGCCCACGCCGAGCGACGGGTACAGCACGAAGGTCTTCGCCGACGCCGCCATGGCCCAGAGCGGGGGGAAGGAGGGCGGGGAGAGTGTTTGAGGAGGACGCGCGAAACGGCTCGACCGCACAGGCACTTCCGGTGGTGCTCTGCCAACGGAGTAGGATAAAAAAGTCAGAGTACTTGACTAAATTATCATCAGGTCAGGTCGTTGCCGTATGCAATCAGCGACGACGACAGACTGGGCCGGTCAGCACGCAGGACTGACGATACACTGGACTGAAAGAGTTTTTATCCCATGTGATCAGAGTTACTGTCAGCCACCCTCCGTAAGCTCATCTTCCATATGCGCCCAAAAAAAGCTCCACGCATTAAAAGTTTATTTTTTTTGACGCCGGCAGCTTCAACAAAAGTTGTAGCGCCTAAAAGTTTTTAGGCGCGCGCTGAAAAACGCTATCGCGCGCAGCATATTTTAGGTGTCGGATTGTGCGCGCTTCACATTTTGCAATGTCTGCTTTTTAGACGCGCGTTTTTGGTGCCTGCCAAAGCAAAGTTTGTACCAGCGCACTAAAAATGCTATAGTGACGCGTTATAACGTTTATTGGATGCAGAATTTTTGTGCGGCCGTTGAAAATGCTTTAAAAAAATATACAAACGCTTTTATATTTCTTTCGGGTGTGTCTACGGCACATAGCCGCGCGGGGAGAGTGTTTGAGGAGGCACTTCCGGTGCTCGCTCCTACATTACTCATTTTCTGACGACGGGGTAGAATCGAAAGTCAGAGGACCTGACTAAATTATCACCAGGTCGTTGCCGTGTGCAATCCGGGACGACGGAGCTTTGCTTTTTTGCTACCAGCTGCTTGCAACGGTGCTACAAAACGGCCAGGGTCATATGCAGTGGCGGAGCTACGGTAGCAAAATTGGGCGGACCGGCACAAAGGAAGACCCATAATTTTCAACCTCATGGCTGAGTTTACTAATCTCCACTATAATTGCTATGAGCTGGCCGGGTCAGGGCCGATTTTACCAACACGTAGCTCCGGCAGTGGTCATATGGTCATGGGACGAAACACGGTTCATGGTATCTTCAATAGTTCATTGTCTAGTTGAAAACTGTTTAGAAATAAAGATCATTTGGCAAAAAACAAAGGAATAGATCCAAGCACCGGCTGGGAGAGAGATGAGTTGCTCCCGCGACTCACACCCGGCGGGCGATCCGCCGGACGCCCGTTGCAGCTCCCGCATCCTCCCGTCACCACAACCACCGATGCCGGCTCCGTCCCTTGGCCCTTGCCCGGCCTCCAATGCTGCTGCTGGGTGCCCCGTCGTGCTGCACCGCCCCGCCAGCGTTGACCTTGTCCCCCGTCCAGGTATCGCCTTTCATTCCCGCGTCGTTGCTTCTTTCCTTTCCGGGGTCCCTTTCAACGCCGTGGAGTTTCCATCCCTATCGGCGCCGGGCACCGTGTGGGTCGTGGTGCCGTTCGTCGCTAACTGCTTTTACTGCGACGGCGTTGCCTCCCTCCTCTCCTACTTCTTCTGTTCGTCGTCCGAGCGGCTGCAGGCGGTCTAAGTTCGGCTGCGTGTGTTCTCGGTCCGCGTTGCTAGCGATGCTGTTGCGAAGTTCCTGGTCATGGTCTCGCCAGGGCTCCTCGTCGCCGTCAACCTTTGCCTCCATGCCTCTCTCCAAGATGCCGTTGCTGACGCGGCGTCGTCCAGTAAATGCACGGCCCGCGCGCGGCGCCTTTTGCGCCAGTCCGGTGTAAAAGCGGCGAACGCCCCCCGTCGCAGTCGGCTTAAACCACTGTCAATTCGTTGTCCTGTCCGTGCGGCGTAGCAGGAGCCCCCGCTCCTCCCCCTACCCACGCCGCTGACCTCTCCTCTCAGTTGCGATTGGTCGGGTCCGGACCCCGACGCCGCTGTCGCGCTCCTGGCCAGAGTCGATCCCATCCGAACTGTCGCTCACGTGGGTGACACCGCATGCGCCGCGGGTGCGGGCGCCTGCATTACTCCCTCCGAACCTGCCTCACCCACCGCCTTCACTTCTGCGCCTAGGGCGGGCAACCCTTACATGCAGGCTCTCCTCTCGCCAGCTGCCCCCACAAACACAACCAGCCTCGTCCCCCGCAGCCGCCGCTCTCTCTCAACGGTTGCTAACGCTGCCTTTCTACCCGCCATTTCGTCAGAGATTGCCGTGACCCCGTCCGGTGCCGTCGGTGCCGGGTGTCCGGCCACCGTGCCTCCTCTCCCTGTTGCGCCATGGCCCCCAAGCGCGACGCTGCCGCTCCCACCCCCCCTCCGCTCGCGCCCTGACATAGCCGCGCCGCGCGGCGGCATCCCCCCGGCCGTCGCCAGCCCACTCCCTACCCGCGGGCCCGCCCTTCAGCCTCCGCTAGCCGTGCCGCGTCCATCCACCCCAGGAGGCTGGAGGTGGGGGAGTCGAGCTCGGCTCCCGCTGCGGTGACGAGAGCCGGGGTCCCGGCACCTGGTTCCGGCGGGTCGGCTTCCTCCTTGTTGTCGCCCCGCCCTCGCGACATCTCCGTCACGGGGGTGGTCAACTCACCGCCGCCATACCCACCGGTGGGCCCTGAGGGGCGCGGGGCCCCCGTTGCGCCCGCTCCGACGCCTGCTTCAGCCACCCCTCCCGAGCTCCTGGCGTTTCGCGACCACGGCTCCTCCTCGTCCGAGTCCCGGGTCTCTCTGCGCTCCGGTTCCTCCGTGTCGTCGGGAAACTCCATCCCGTCCGTCATTGCGGACTCGGAATGCCCGGACGCCTTGGAGGTTTTCATGCCTGAGGGCGACTACGCGGCGACCCAACGCCTTGCCGTAGTGGTCATCGTCCCCCCCACCGCCTTCCACAACGACACGCTTGCTGTGCAAGCGGCCATCCTTGACAACATCGGCCATCTCCTCCCGGAGGTCGTGCCGTCGTCGATCGGGACCATGTATCTCCGCTTCGCGACCTGGGAGGACCGGGAAGAGGCTCTCCGGCGTCAGCCGTTCCAACACGAGGGCGCCCGCATTGACCTCTTTGCGGAGGAGGCCTACGACCGTGTCACTCCACGTCTCGACGTGTGCGCGGTGCTGGCCGCCACCGGTTTCCCTGCGGAGTTCATCACCCCCGTCTGCATCCCCGCCATGTTCTCCGGATTCGGCAAAGTGCTCGAGGTGGACCCGCTGGTGCTCTCCGGCCGTGAGCTCGCCACGGTGCGGGCGGTCGTCCTTCTGCAAAACCCCCGGCGCGTCCCATGTGATGTTTGGCCCCTTGGTGGACGGTGGGGGACTCGCATTATCGCGGTCTGTCCCGTCCGTGCCTGGAGCCGGGACGACTCCTTCTCGGCAGACGGGACTTACATCCCTTTTTTTGCTGAGCCGCCACCCCCTTTCGCCCACGCCCAAGCCGTCCTCCTTGGTCAGCCGGCGGGATCCCGGGCTGGCGGGGGCGCTGCCGTGCATGGGGGTGCGCGGGGCCCCAGGTTCCAGCTGGCCTCCATGCTGCGACTCTTGGGTGCCCCCCCTCTCAACCGCAGCCCGCCCCTGCGTCTCCCTGCTCCCCCCGTGGAGGACGAGGTCTCGCCGCCCCACAGTGGTGGTGGTGGGGGGGGGGGGGGGCTCTCCCAGCGCGGGATCGCCCGGCGGCCGGTCCAGCGTCACGTTGGTCAAAATCGAGGAGCCGCCTCTGGCGGTGGTGGCGCCTCTCCCTGAGCGGCGTAGGAGCGCCAGGATCGCTCGGGACGAGCCGTCCAAGTGGATCGGCATGGAAGAGAAGGCGATGTGGCTTCGTGCACTTCGTGATGCTCTCTCCGGCTGCTCGCCGTGCCTCAAGTCCAAGGTGGCCAAAGGCAAGATGCTGGATGCGGTTCTCAAGCCGTTGAGTGCCGCGGAGGCGGCGGTCGTGCGCTCTGCGGCCATGATTCCCTCCACCCCGGTGATGACTAGTGACGATGTGTAAGGGCTCTCTGTGTGCCCCGGTGTACCGCGCGAGTCGCGCCGTTCCTCCTTCCCCCCTAGGGTGTCCTAGGTCCTCGTTTGCGGATACCTACAATGTTTGTGCTGCCCGCGGGTGTGGTGTGTGTCTGTTTCCTCTCCTGGGCTTGGTGTTCGGGACATGGTCTTCCCTTGTTCTCGTCGGTGTCCATGCCTGTAATGGATAGTGCCCCGTGTGTCAAGCTCTCGCTCTTGTGTTGGAATGTGCAGGGGCTGGGGGATAGGGATAAGTGTGACGTTGTTAGAAACTCTATCAACACTGTCAGCCCTGTCATTGCCTGCATCCAGGAGAGCAAGTTGGACGACCTACCCCCTCTCAAAGCTTGCTCGTTCTTGCCGGCTCGTCTCGAGTCATATGTCTGTAAACATGCCGATGGGACCCGAGGTGGTATTGTCACGGCTTGGGACCCCCGCGTCTTGTCTCTGGCCTCCTCTTCGTCCTCCCGCTTCACACTCACCGCCTCCCTCCTCTCCACCACCACGACCTCTCCTTCTCGATCACCAACGTCTACGCCCCCTCGGATCACGCCCTCACGACGGATTTCGTCGACGACCTCCAAGCGGTCGCCCGGGGCATCTCCGGGCCCTGGATGGTGCTTGGAGATTTTAACTTGATCCGTTTCCCCCACGAGAAAAACAACGATCGGTTTGATGCCTCCCGCGCTGCGGTTTTTAACTCTCTCATCAACAGTCTTGCGCTGCATGAGCTCGCTCTGTCTGATCGTCTATTCACCTGGACTAATAAGCGAGACCCGCCCACACTGGCTCACTTAGACCGTGTCTTCTTCGACTCAGCCTGGGACGTAGCCTTCCCGGACTCGTTCCTCTCCTCCCGCCCACGCCCCACCTCGGACCACGTCCCCCTGGTCGTGGAAGCGCTAACCAAAATCCCTTCATCTCCGCGTTTTTTCTTTGAGAACGCCTGGCTCCGCGACCCTCAGTTCCTCCCGTCCACCCTTCCTTCCTGGTCGAACGTTGGTCATGGGCGGTGCGCGGTGGGCTGCTTGGCAGCCCGCAAGAAGAGGTACAGAGCTGCGGCCAAGGTTTGGAAAAGGCAACACAAGTTCATTCCCACTTTCGATAATGACTGTAAATTCTTGATTGACTTGGTTGATTTTTGGGAGGAATGCCGTCCTTTATCTGTAGATGAAATCCGGCTCCGTCATGACTCGCGACTGGCACTGGTGGCCTCGATCAAGCGCCAAAGCGCGTACTGGAAACAACGCGGGAAATGTCAAGCCGTCTGCGAGGGTGATGAGAACACGAGCTTCTTCCACGCAAGCGCCTCCCAGCGAAGACGCTCCAACGCCATCCGGGCCTTGGACGTGGACGGGGCTACCATCCTCGACCATGCGGGGAAGGCGGCGGCCCTCCTCTCCTTCTACTCCGAGCTCCTGGGCAGGGAGCGTCCATCCGTTTGGCGCTTCGACCTGCTGGCCCTGTACCGCGACGCTGCTCGGGTGGACGGGGCTGCCCTGACTCGGCCGTTTTCGGCCGACGAGATCAAGGAGGCGGCGGCTTTGCTGGACCGTTCAAGCGCGCCTGGGCTGGACGGCCTCGGCCCGGCGTTCTACCAGGCGGCCTGGGGCGTCGTCTACGAGGACCTGCAGCGGCTATTCGCTGCTGTCCATGACGGGACGGCGAACCTCGACGCGATCAATCGGGCCTACATCGCCCTCCTGCCCAAAGGGGCGGGGGTGCCAACGCCGTTTCGCCCGGTCTCTCTTCAGAATGCGGATGTGAAAATTCTCTGCCGCGGCCTCACCTCGCGGCTGCAGCAACACATCGGCAGCATCATCGACTGCGATCAGTCTAGGTTCCTGGCTGGTCGGAGCATCTCCGAGAACTTTGTCTGCGCCGCCGAGGTCATCCAGTGTTGCCACAGGCGCCACGCCCCCACGCTCGTCTTCAAGCTCGACTTCGCCAAGGCATTTGACTCTGTAGACTGGAGTGCGCTGCGCCGCATCCTCGAGGTGCGAGGGTTCCCTCACCAATGGTGCTCTTGGTTGGACTTGATCTTCCGGTCCTCCCGATCGGCGGTGCTCCTGAACGGCATGCCAGGGAAATGGTTCACGGTGCGCCGGGGGCTGCGTCAGGGGGACCCGAGCTCGCCCTACCTCTTCCTCATCGTCGCCGGCGTGCTGCAGTAGATGATCCGGCGAGACGGCGGGCTCTTCCATCCTCTTTTGGCCGGAGAACCACCTCTCGTGCTGCAATATGCAGACGATACGCTGGTTATTCTCAAGGCGGACGCCGGAGCGGCTGCCGGTCTTCGACGGATCCTCGACGACTTCGCGGCCGCCACGGGGCTCACCATCAACTTCTCCAAGAGCACACTCGTTCCCATGCATGTGTCCGGCGGACGTGCTGGATGCTAACGTCTTGAGCTTGCGTTAGTTTTCCTCGAAGAGGAAGGGATGATGCAGCAGAGTAGCGTAAGTATCTTGAGCTTGCATTGGTTTCCCCCGAAGAGGAAGGGATGATGCAGCAGAGTAGCGTAAGTATTTCCCTCAGTTTTTGAGAACCAAGGTATCAATCAGTAGGAGGCCACGCTCAAGTCCCTCGTACCTGCACAAAACGATAGATACTACGCAACCAACGCGATTAGGGGTTGTCAATCCCTTCACGGCACTTACGAGAGTGAGATCTGATAGATATAATATTTTTGGTATTTTTGGTATAAAGATGCAAAGTAAAAAGTAAAAGCAAAGTAAAAAGCAAAGCAAGATTAAAGTGATGGAGATTGATATGATGAGAATAGACTCGGGGGCCATAGGTTTCACTAGTGGCTTGTCTCAAGAGCATAAGTATTCTACGGTGGGTGAACAAATTACTGTTGAGCAATTGACAGAATTGAGCATAGTTATGAGAATATCTAGGCATGATCATGTATATAGGCATCACGTCCGTGACAAGTAGATCGAAACGATTCTGCATCTACTACTATTACTCCACTCATCGACCGCTATCCAGCATGCATCTAGAGTATTAAGTTAAAAACAGAGTAACGCCTTAAGCAAGATGGCATGATGTAGAGAGATAATCATGCAATATGAAATAAACCCCATCTTGTTATCCTCGATGGCAACGATACAATATCTGCCTTGCTGCCCCTTCTGTCACTGGGTAAGGACACCGCAAGATCGAACCCAAAGCTAAGCACTTCTCCCATGGCAAAAACTACCAATCTAGTTGGCCAAACCAAACGGATAATTCGAAGAGACTTGCAAAGATAACCAATCATACATAAAAGAATTCAGAGAAGATTCAAATATTATTCATAGATAGACTTGATCATAAACCAAATTCATCGGTCTCAACAAAACACGCAAAAAGAAGATTACATCGAATAGATCTCCACAATAGAGGAGGAGAACTTTGTATTGAGATCCAAAGAGAAAAGAAGCCACTAGCTACTAACTATGGACCCGAAGGTCTGAGGTAAACTACTCACACTTCATCGGAGGGGCTAGATGATGTAGAAGCCCTCTGTGATGACGGCCCTCTTCCGGCGGAGCTCCGGAACAGGCCCCAAGATGGGATCTCGTGGATACAGAAAGTTGCGGCGGTGGAATTAGGTTTTTGGCTCCTGTTCTGATCGTTTGGGGGTACTGTGTATATATAGGAGGGAAGAAGTACGTCGGTGGAGCACCGAAGGGGCCCATGACGGGCGCGAGGAGGGGCGCCCCCACCCTCGTGACCTCCTCTTTGAATCCTGGAGTAGGGTCCAAGTCTCCCTGATCACGTTCGGTGAGAAAATCACGTTCCCGAAGATTTTATTCCGTTTGGACTCCGTTTGATATTTGTTTCTCGAAACACTGAAATAGGCAAAAACAGCAATCTGGTGGGCCTCCGGTAATAGGTTAGTCCCAAAATATATAAAAGTGGAAAATAAAGCCCAATATAGTCCAAAACAGTAGATAATATAGCATGGAGCAATCAAAAATTATAGATACGTTGGAGATGTATCAGGCATCCCCAGCTTAATCCTGCTCGTCCTCGAGTAGGTAATGATAAAAGACAATTTTTGATGCGGAGTGCTACTTGGCATAATTTCATGCCAAATCTCTTAATTGTGGTATGAATATTTCAGATTCGAAAGATTCAAGACAAAAGTTTATATTGACATAAAAATATAATACTTCAAGCATACTAACAAAGCAATTATGTCTTCTCAAAATATCATGGCCAAAGAAGTTTATCCCTACAAAGTCATATAGTCTGGCTATGCTCTATCTTCACCACACAAAGTATTTAAATCATGCACAACCCGATGAAAAGCCAAGCAATTGTTTCATACTCTAATTTTTCAAAACTTTTTCATCTTCACGCAATACATGAGCGTGAGCCATGGATATAGCACTATAGGTGGAATAGAATGGTGGTTGTGGAGAAGACAAAAAGGAGGAAGATAGTCTCACATCAACTAGGCGTATCAACGGGCTATGGAGATGCCCATCAATAGATATCAATGTGAGTGAGTAGGGATTGCCATGCAACGGATGCACTAGAGCTATAAGTATATGAAAGCTCAAAAAGAAACTAGTGGGTGTGCATCCAACTTGCTTGCTCACGAAGACCTAGGGCAAATTTGAGGAAGCCCATCATTGGAATATACAGGCCAAGTTCTATAATGTAAAATTCCCACTAGTATATGAAAGTGACAACATATGAGACTCTCTATATGAAGAACATGGTGCTACTTTGAAGCACAATATATGAGACTCGCTCATATCATGGTGCTACTTTGAAGCACCAAGTGTGGAAAAAAAGATAGTAGCATTGCCCCTTTTTATTTATTTTCTTTTTTAGGGCCTTTTTTTTTTTGGCCTTTTTTTCTCTTTTTTTTATTGGGACAATGCTCTATTGAAGGATGATCATCAACACTTTTATTTATTACAACTCAATGATTACAACTCGATTCTAAAACAAAGTATGACTCTATATGGATGCCTCCGGCCGGTGTACCGGGATATGCAATGAATCAAGAGTGACAAGTAATGAAAAAAAATTATGATACGTGGGCTTGCCACAAATAACTATGTCAACTACATGATCATGCTAAGAATATGACAATGATGAATGTGTCATGATGAACTAGATGGTGGAAAGTTGCATGGAAATATATCTCGGAATGGCTATGGAAATGCCATAATAGGTAGGTATGGTGGGCTGTTTTGAGGAAGTAATATGGAAGGTGTATGATACCGGCGAAAGGTGCGGGGTTAGAGAGGCTAGCAAGGTGGAAGGGTGAGAGTGTATAATCCATGGACTCAACATTAGTCATAAAGACTCATATACTATTCCAAAAATCTAGAGTTATCAAAGCAAAGTATACGCGCCATGCTCTAGGGGGATAGAGGGTAGGAAAAGACATCGCTCGTCCCCGACCGCCACTCAATAAGGAAGACAATCAATAAATAAAATCAATGCTCCGACTTCATCACATAACGGTTCACCATACTTGCATGCTACGGGAATCACAACCTTTAACACAAAGTATTCTTTAAATTCACAACTACTCAACTAGCATGACTTTAATATTATCACTCCATATCTCAAACCAATATCATGCTTCAATCTTTTCTTAGTATTCAACACACTCAAAAAGAAAGTTCACAAATCTTGAATACCAAGCATATATTATTAAGCAAATACCATGCTATTAAGAACTCTCAAAATAATTTAAGTGAGCATGAGGATCAATAGTTCTTTAAACATCCACCACCGTGCTCTAAAAGATCTAAGTGAAGCAACATAGAGCAAAAATTAATAACGCTCAAAAGATATAAGTAAAGCACATAGAGCAAAATCTACTTAGCTCAAAAGATATAAGTGAAGCACATAGAGAAAACTAACTAGCTCAAAAGATATAAGTGAAGCACATAGAGCAAACACAACTTAGCAAAAGATATAAGTGAAGCATAGATTCTATCAAATTTTATAATTCATGTATGGCTCTCTCAAGTGTGTACAGCAAGTATGATTGTGGCATACTAAGACACAAACACACAAATAATAAGACGCTCCAAGCAAAACACATATCATGTTGGTGAATAAAAATATAGCTCCAAGTAATTACCGATGGAAGTGACGAAAGAGGGGATGCCTTCCGGGCATCCCCAGCTTTGACTTTTTGGTGTCCTTGGGATTATCTTGGGGGTGCCATGGGCATCCCCAAGCTTAGTCTCTTGCCACTCCTTGTTCCATATCCATCAAAGAATTCACCCAAAACTTGAAAACTTCACAACACAAAACTCAAAATAGAAAACTCGTGAGCTCCGGTTAGCGAAAGAAAACAAAAGACCACTTCAAGGTACTGTAATGAACTCATTATTATTTATATTGGTGTAAACCTACCTGTATTCCAACTTCTCTATGGATATAAACTATTTTACTAGCATAGATTCATCAAAAATAAAAACAACACACGAAAAACAGAATCTGTCAAAAAAGAACAGTCTGTAGTAATCTGTAGCTAGCAAATCTGGAACCCCAAAAATTCTAAAATAAATTTCTGACCGTGAGAATTTATCTATTAATCATCTCAAAAATAATTACTAAATAGCACTACTCAAATAAAAATGACAGCAGTTTCTCGTGAGCGCTAAAGTTTCTGTTTTTTACAGCAAGTTCAACAAGACTTTCCCCAAGTCTTCCAACGGTTCTACTTGGCACAAAACACTTAATTAAACACAAAAACACAACCAAAACAGAGGCTATATAATTTATTTATTACTAACAGGAGCAAAAGCAGGAATAAAAAAAATTGGGTTGCCTCCCAACAAGCGCTATCGTTTAACGCCCTAGCTAGGCATAAAAGCGAGGATAGATCTAAGTATTGCCATCTTTGGTAGGCAATCCATAAGTGGCTCTATGATAGTTTCATATGGTAATTTTATTTTTTCTTGGAAAGTGTTCCATGCCCTTTTTTTAATGGAAATTTGAATCTAATATTCCCTCCTTCATATCAATAATCACACCAACCGTTCTAAGGAGGTCTACCAAGAATAATAGGGCAAGAAGGATTGCAATCTATATCAAGAACAATGAAATCTACGGGCACATAATTCCTATTTGCAACAATAAGAACATCATTAATCCTTCCCATAGGTTTCTTAATAGTGGAATCCGCAAGATGCAAGTTTAGAGAGCAATCATCAAAATGGAAATCTAGTAAATCACACAAAGTCTTGGGATAGTGGAGACACTAGCACCCAATCACACAAAGCATAAAATCATGATCTTTAATTTTAATTTAATAGTTGGTTCCCACTCATCATAGAGTTTTCTAGGGATAGAAACTTTCAACATTTTCTTCATAAGATTGCATCAAGGCATCAAACATATGTTCGGTGAAGGCTTTATTTTGACTATAAGCATGTGGAGAATTTAGCACGGATTTGCAACAAGGAATACAATCAATTAAAGAGCAACTTTCATAATTAAATTCCTTGAAATCCAATATAGTGGGTTTAGCAACATCTAGATTTTTATTTCTTTCAATCCCACTTTCATCAATTTCATCATTAAGATCTAAATACTCCGAATTTTTAGAACGCCTTCTAGGTAAAGGAAGATCATATTCAGTTTCATCAAGATTCATATTGCAAAACTAAGATTTAATAGGAGACACATCAATAAATTTTAGATCTTCATCTTGTTTTCATAGAATTCGTTTAGCAGCCATCTTATTAACTAAGGTGGCTTGCATATCCGAAATTTCAGCAGTCATCTTTTCTAGACGAGCAATTTGGGATCTTATACCATCAAATATTCTTTAGACATATCATCTAGCTCTTTATTCATATAACTCATAAAACTTTTTTGTTCCTTAAGCTCAGTTTCTAAAGAAATTGTTATGCTCAAATTGCAAAACCATAAACTTCCTAACGTTGGTTTCGATCTCCTCTAACCTTTTAGGTGAGATCACCAAATCTCGGTTGAGCCATTACGACAAACAAGCAAATAACACACGGAGCAAACAAAGAGCAACGGGCAAAAGAGGCAAATAGAGAGGGAGGATAGAGAGAGAGAGAGGGGCGAATAAAACGGCAAGGGTGAATTGGGGGGAGAGGAAAACGAGCAATGGCAAATAATGTAATGCGAGAGTAGGGATTGTGATGGGTACTTGGTATGTTGACTTTTTGCGTAGGCTCCCCGGCAACGGCGCCAGAAATCCTTCTTGCTACGTCTTGAGCTTGCGTGGTTTTCCCCGAAGAGAAGGGATGATGCAGCAGAGTACCGTAAGTATTTCCCCCAGTTTTTGAGAACCAAGGTATCAATCCAGTAGGAGACCACGCTCAAGTCCCTCGTACCTGCACAAAACGATAGCTCCTCGCAACCAACGCGATTAGGGGTTGTCAATCCCTTCACGGTCACTTACGAGAGTGAGATCTGATAGATATAATATTTTTGGTATTTTTGACATAATGATGCAAAGTAAAAAGTAAAGGCAAAGTAAAAAGCAAAGCAAGATTAAAGTGATGGAGATTGATATGATGAGAATAGACCCGGGGGCCATAGGTTTCACTAGTGGCTTCTCTCAAGAACATAAGTATTCTATGGTGGGTGAACAAATTACTGTTGAGCAATTGACAGAACTTAGCATAGTTATGAGAATATCTAGGCATGATCATGTATATAGGCATCACGTCCGTGACAAGTAGACTGAAACGATTCTGCATCTACTACTATTACTCCACTCATCGACCGCTATCCAGCATGCATCTACAGTATTAAGTTAAAAACAGAGTAACGCCTTAAGCAAGATGACATGATGTAGAGAATAAATTCATGCAATATGAAATAAACCCCATCTTGTTATCCTCGATGGCAACGATACATACGTGCCTTGCTGCCCCTTCTGTCACTGGTAAGGACACCGCAAGATCGAACCCAAGCTAAGCACTTCTCCCATGGCAAGAACTACCAATCTAGTGGCCAAACCAAACGGATAATTCGGAGACTTGCAAAGATAACCAATCATACATAAAAAGAATTCAGAGAAGATTCAAATATTATTCATAGATAGACTTGATCATAAACCCACAATTCATCGGTCTCAACAAACACACCGCAAAAAGAAGATTACATCGAATAGATCTCCACAGAGAGGGGGAGAACTTTGTATTGAGATTCAAAGAGAGAGAAGAAGCCATCTAGCTACTAACTATGGACCCGAAGGTCTGAGGTAAACTACTCACACTTCATCGGAGGGGCTAGGATGATGTAGATGCCCTCCGTGATGACGACCCTCTTCCGGCGGAGCTCCGGAACAGGCCCCAAGATGGGATCTCGTGGATACAGAAAGTTGCAGCGGTGGAATTAGGTTTTTGGCTCCTTTCTGATCGTTTGGGGTTCGTAGGTATATATAGGAGGAAGGAGTATGTCGGTGGAGCACCGAGGGGCCCACGAGGTAGGGGGCGCGCCCTAGGGGGCGCCCCCCACCCTCGTGACCTCCTCTTTGAATCCTTGGTGTAGGGTCCAAGTCTCCTGGATCACGTTCGGTGAGAAAATCACGTTCCCGAAAGATTTTATTCTTTGATATTCTGTTTCTCCGAAACACTGAAATAGGTCAAAAAAACAGCAATTCTGGGCTGGGCCTCCGGTTAATAGGTTAGTCCCAAAAATAATATAAAAGTGGAAAATAAAGCCCAATATAGTCCAAAACAGTAGATAATATAGCATGGAGCAATCAAAAATTATAGATACGTTGGAGACGTATCAGGGCGAGAGGTCTCGAGTCCCTAAAGACTTATGCCGCTTAGAGCGAGGAGTCGGCTTTGTCCGGCTTAAGGCATGTATAGTGCCCCGAATTCGGCCTTCGAATACTAGGGGCTTCGCCAAAATTTAAAATTGTAGACTTCTATGGCTAAGTGAGAGTGATAAAGCATTATAGTCCGATTGCCTTGTTCGTTGTGCTGAGCACCTTCGTCGAAGGACCCAACAATGGGAAAAAGAGTGCTCAGGTTTATCCCAAACACCCCAGCACTCGTGGCATGGGGGCAGAAGCCGACGACTAGCCATCTCTCAGATTTGATAAACAGCCGCACAGAAGGTAATATTTGAAATTCAAACAAGCGTTGCATAGCGCATATGAACAAGTTTTCATAATACAGGATCACACGAGCGAGTTCATTCAAATATTACATCCTTCGCACACTCGTGCGCCACAAGACGGGCACCCTTCAGGACACCCTCATAATACATTCCGGGGTGGCGATGCTCCTAGCCCTACGTCGGCCCCTCCTTCACCAGCTTCTCAGCGTCCATCTTGGCCCAGTGCACCTTCGCACGGGCAAAAGCCCGACGTGCACCTTCGATGTAGACGGACCGCTTTATGACTTCCAGCCGTGGGCAGGCATCCACAAGACGCCTCACCAGGCTGAAGTAGCTATTGGGAAGGGAGTCGCCGGGCTACATTCGGACTATAAGGCCCCTCATGGCCTGTTCGGCCGCCTTGTGCAGCTCGACCAGTTGATTCAGCTGGTCGCTCATAGGCATCGGGTGTTCGGTCCCAATATACTGAGACAAGAACAACTTCTCCGTCGAGCTTCCCTCCTCGGCCTGGTAATATTTTGCGGCATCCAACACGCTGCGGGGCAAATCTGTGAATACTCCTGGAGAGCTCTGGACACGGGTAAGTAACAAGTAATTTACTTTCACATGCTTGCTTTGCATATTGAATGCCTTACCTGCCGCTATCTTCCTCATCGCCTCAATCTCCTGGAGGGCCTTTTGGGCTTCGGCCTTGGCATGCTTTGTGCTCTCGAGGGTCGTGGCAAGCTCGGACTCTCGCGTCTTCGAGTCAAGCTCCAAAGCCTCGTGCTTCTTCACGAGAGCCTGGAGCTCTTGCTGCACCTCGCCCACCCGTGCCTCTTGTTTCTCCCGCTCGGTGCGCTCCTTGGCCGCTCTTTTTCGGCCTCGGACAGCGCTTGCTTCAGGGTCGCCACTTTGGTTGTGGCCCCTGGCACATTCATGATGATCCTGTCATTTCGCAACCACATTTTCTTTTTTATATAGAAAAGGTATTACTTACCTTTGTTCTCCTCGAGCTGCCTCTTGGCAAGACCGAGCTCTTTCACGGACCGCTCAAGGTCCTTCTTCAGTGCGGCGACCTCCGCAGTCAGTGCAGCAGAGGTCAGCAACGAAGCCTGCATACGCATACAGACATACTTATATTAGACTCCTGCGGATATTTTTTGATCCTCTATTCGGCTTTTCTTTGTGAACACCAAACAGAGCATCAGGGGCTACTGTCTATGCGGTAATATTTTTCCTATATTTTAAATACTTACCTCAAAGCCTGTTAGAAGGCTGGCACAGGCTTCAGTCAGTCCGCTCTTGGCGGACTGAACCTTCTTGATCACCGCACTCATAATAGTGCGGTGCTCTTCGTCGATGGAAGCGCCGTGAAGCACTCCCAGCAGGTTGTCTGGTGCCTCTGGATGGACAGAGGTCACCGGCACGGGCGACTTGCCCCTCTTGGAAGGGGGCTGCAACGTCTTGAGCTTGCGTTAGTTTTCCTCGAAGAGGAAGGGATGATGCAGCAGAGTAGCGTAAGTATTTCCCTCAGTTTTTGAGAACCAAGGTATCAATCCAGTAGGAGGCCACGCTCAAGTCCCTCGTACCCGCACAAAACGATAGCTACTCGCAACCAACGCGATTAGGCGTTGTCAATCCCTTCACGGTCACTTACGAGAGTGAGATCTGATAGATATAATATTTTTGGTATTTTTGGTATAAAGATGCAAAGTAAAAAGTAAAAGCAAAGTAAAAAAGCAAAGCAAGATTAAAGTGATGGAGATTGATATGATGAGAATAGACCCGGGGGCCATAGGTTTCACTAGTGGCTTCTCTCAAGAGCATAAGTATTCTATGGTGGGTGAACAAATTACTGTTGAGCAATTGACAGAATTGAGCATAGTTATGAGAATATCTAGGCATGATCATGTATATAGGCATCACGTCCGTGACAAGTAGATCGAAACGATTCTGCATCTACTACTATTACTCCACTCATCGACCGCTATCCAGCATGCATCTAGAGTACTAAGTTAAAAACAGAGTAACGCCTTAAGCAAGATGACATGATGTAGAGAGATAAATTCATGCAATATGAAATAAACCCCATCTTGTTATCCTCGATGGCAACGATACAATACGTGCCTTGCTGCCCCTTCTATCACTGGGTAAGGACACCACAAGATCGAACCCAAAGCTAAGCACTTCTCCCATGGCAAGAACTACCAATCTAGTTGGCCAAACCAAACGGATAATTCGAAGAGACTTGCAAAGATAACCAATCATACATAAAAGAATTCAGAGAAGATTCAAATATTATTCATAGATAGACTTGATCATAAACCCACAATTCATCGGTCTCAACAAACACACCGCAAAAAGAAGATTACATCGAATAGATCTCCACAAGAGAGGGGGAGAACTTTGTATTGAGATTCAAAAAGAGAGAAGAAGCCATCTAGCTACTAACTATGGACCCAAAGGTCTGAGGTAAACTACTAACACTTCATCGGAGGGGCTAGGATGATGTAGAGGCCCTCCGTGATGACGTCCCTCTTCCGGCGGAGCTTCAGAACAGGTCCCAAGATGGGATCTCGTGGATACAGAAAGTTGCGGCGGTGGAATTAGGTTTTTGGCTCCTGTTCTGATCGTTTGGGGGTACGTGTGTATATATAGGAGGAAGGAGTTTGCCGGTGGAGCACCGAGGGGCCCATGAGGCAGGGGGCGCACCCTAGGGGGGCGCCCCCCACCCTCGTGACCTCCTCTTTGAATCCTTGGAGTAGGGTCCAAGTCTCCTGGATCACGTTCGGTGAGAAAATCACGTTCCCAAAGATTTTATTCCGTTTGGACTCCGTTTGATATTCTGTTTCTCCGAAACACAGAAATAGGCAAAAAACGGCAATTCTGGGTTGGGCCTCCGGTTAATAGGTTAGTCCCAAAAATAATATAAAAGTGGAAAATAAAGCCCAATATAGTCCAAAATAGTAGATAATATAGCATGGAGCAACCAAAAATTATAGATACGTTGGATACATATCAGGCATCCCCAAGCTTAATTCCTGCTCTTCCTCGAGTAGGTAAATGATAAAAAGAGAATTTTTGATGCGGAGTGCTACTTGGCATAATTTCAATGCAAATCTTCTTAATTGTGGTATGAATATTCAGATTAGAAAGATTCAAGACAAAAGTTTACATTGACATAAAAAATAATAATACTTCAAGCATACTAACAAAGCAATTATGTCTTCTCAAAATAACATGGCCAAAGAAAGTTATCCCTACAAAATCATATAGTCTGGCTATGCTCTATCTTCACCACACAAAGTATTTAAATCATGCACAACCCCGATGAAAAGCCAAGCAATTGTTTCATACTCTAACTTTTTCAAAAAAAATTCAATCTTCACGCAATACATGAGCGTGAGCCATGGATATAGCACTATAGGTGGAATAGAATGGTGGTTGTGGAGAAGACAAAAAAGGAGAAGATAGTCTCACATCAACTAGGCGTATCAACGGGCTATGGAGATGCCCATCAATAGATATCAATGTGAGTGAGTAGGGATTGCCATGCAACGGATGCACTAGAGCTATAAATGTACGAAATCTCAACAAAAGAAACTAAGTGGGTGTGCATCCAACTTGCTTGCTCACGAAGACCTAGGGCAATTTTGAGGAAGCCCATCATTGGAATATACAAGCCAAGTTCTATAATGTAAAATTCCCACTAGTATATGAAAGTAACAACATATGAGACTCTCTATATGAAGAACATGGTGCTACTTTGAAGCACAATATATGAGACTCGCTATATCATGGTGCTACTTTGAAGCACCAGTGTGGAAAAAAGATAGTAGCATTGCCCCTTTTTATTTATTTTCTTTTTTAGGGCCTTCTTTTTTTATGTGGCCTTTCTTTTTTGGGGACAATGCTCTATTGAAGGATGATCATCACACTTTTATTTATTTACAACTCAATGATTACAACTCGATTCTAAAACAAAGTATGACTCTATATGGATGCCTCCGGCGGTGTACCGGGATATGCAATGAATCAAGAGTGACAAGTATGAAAAAAAATTATGAACGGTGGCTTTGCCACAAATACTATGTCAACTACATGATCATGCTAAGAAATATGACAATGATGAATGTGTCATGATGAACTAGATGGTGGAAAGTTGCCTGGCAATATATCTTGGAATGGCTATGGAAATGCCATAATAGGTAGGTATGGTCGCTGTTTTGAGGAAGGTATATGGTAGGTGTATGATACCGGCGAAAGGTGCGCGGTATTAGAGAGGCTAGCAAAGGTGGAAGGGTGAGAGTGCGTATAATCCATGGACTCAACATTAGTCATAAAGAACTCATATACTTATTCCAAAAATCTAGAAGTTATCAAGGCAAAGTATTACGCGCATGCTCCTAGGGGGATAGATTGGTAGGAAAAGACCATCGCTCGTCCCCGACCGCCACTCATAAGGAAGACAATCACTAAATAAATCATGCTCCGACTTCATCACATAATGGTTTACCATACTTGCATGCTACGGGAATCACAAACTTTAACACAAGTATTCTTTAAATTCACAACTACTCAACTAGCATGACTTTAATATTATCACCTCCATATCTCAAAACAATTATCATGCTTCAATCTTTTCTTAGTATTCAACACACTCAAAAGAAAGTTTCACAAATCTTGAATACCAAGCATATTATTATTAAGCAAATTACCATGCTATTAAGAGACTCTCAAAATAATTTAAGTGAAGCATGAGGGATCAATAGTTTCTTTAAAACAAATCCACCACCGTGCTCTAAAAGATCTAAGTGAAGCACATAGAGCAAAATTATAACGCTCAAAAGATATAAGTAAAGCACATAGAGAAAAACTACATAGCTCAAAAGATATAAGTGAAGCACATAGAGAAAAACTACATAGCTCAAAAGATATAAGTGAAGCACATAGAGCAAAACTACTTAGCTCAAAAGATATAAGTGAAGCACATAGAGTATTCTATCAAATTTTAATTCATGTATGGCTCTCTCAAAAGCTGTGTACAGAAAGTATGATTGTGGCATACTAAGACACAAGAACACAAATAATAAAATACGCTCCAAGCAAAACACATATCATGTTGGTGAATAAAAATATAGCTCCAAGTAAATTACCGATGGAAGTGGACGAAAGAGGGGATGCCTTCCGGAGCATCCCCAAGCTTTGACTTTTTGGTGTCCTTGTATTATCTTGGGGGTGCCATGGGCATCCCCAAGCTTAGTCTCTTGCCACTCCTTGTTCCATAATCCATCAAAAGAATTCACCCAAAACTTGAAAACTTCACAACACAAAACTCAAAATAGAAAACTCGTGAGCTCCGTTAGCGAAAGAAAACAAAAGACCACTTCAAGGTACTGTAATGAACTCATTATTTATTTATATTGGTGTTAAACCTAATTTATTCCAACTTCTCTATGGATAATAAACTATTTTACTAGCCATAGATTCATCAAAATAAGCAAACAACACACGAAAAACAGAATCTGTCAAAAAACCGAACAGTCTGTAGTAATCTGTAGCTAGCGCAAGATCTGGAACCCCAAAAATTCTAAAATAAATTTCTGGACGTGAGGAATTTATCTATTAATCATCTTCAAAAATAATTAACTAAATAGCACTCTTAAAATAAAAATTACAGCAGTTCTCGTGAGCGCTAAAGTTTCTGTTTTTTACAGAAAGTTCAACAAGACTTTCCCCAAGTCTTCCCAACGGTTCTACTTGGCACAAACACTAATTAAACACAAAAAACACATCCAAAACAGAGGCTAATTAATTTATTTATTACTAAACAGGAGCAAAAAGCAAGGAATAAAAATAAAATTGGGTTGCCTCCCAACAAGTGCTATCGTTTAACGCCCCTAGCTAGGCATAAAAGCGAGGATAGATCTAAGTATTGCCATCTTTGGTAGGCAATCCATAAGTGGCTCTCATGATAGTTTCATATGGCAATTTTATTTTCTTTATTGGAAAGTGTTCCATGCCCTTTTTTAATGGAAATTTGAAATCTAATATTCCCTTCCTTCATATCAATAATCACACCAACCGTTCTAAGGAAAGGTCAACCAAGAATAATAGGGCAAGAAGGATTGCAATCTATATCAAGAACAATGAAATATACGGGCACATAATTCCTATTTGCAACAATAATAACATCATTAATCCTTCCCATAGGTTTCTTAATAGTGGAATCCTCAAGATGCAAGTTTAGAGAGCAATCATCAAAATCGCGGAAATCTAGTAAATCACACAGAGTCTTGGGAATAGTAGAGACACTAGCACCCAAATCACACAAAGCATAAAAGTCATGATCTTTAATTT
The DNA here is from genome assembly GCF_003073215.2 of Triticum urartu. Taxonomy (NCBI): domain Eukaryota; kingdom Viridiplantae; phylum Streptophyta; class Magnoliopsida; order Poales; family Poaceae; genus Triticum; species Triticum urartu. The sequence continues at coordinate 526,186,052 of NC_053022.1, read as the reverse complement.
TAATTTTAATAGTTGGTTCCCACTCATCAAAGAGTTTTCTAGGGATAGAAACTTTCAACTCAAGTTATTCTTCATAAGATTGCATCAAGGCATCAAAAATATGTTCGGTGAAGGCTTTATTTTGACTATAAGCATGTGGAGAATTTAGCACGGATTGCAACAAGGAAATACAATCAATTAAAGAGCAACTTTCATAATTAAATTCCTTGAAATCCAATATAGTGGGTTTAGCAACATCTAGATTTTTATTTCTTTCAATCCCACTTTCATCAATATCATCATTAAGATCTAAATACTCCGAATTTTTAGAACGCCTTCTAGGTAAAGGAAGATCATATTCAGTTTCATCAAGATTCATATTGCAAAACAACGATTTAATAGGGGACACATCAATAACTTTTAGATCTTCATCTTGATTTTCATAGGAATTCGGTTTAGCGGCCATCTTATTGACTAAGGTGGCTTGCATATCCGAAATTTCAGCAGTCATCTTTTCTAGACGAGCAATTTGGGATCTTATACCCTCAAATACTTTAGACATATCATCAAGATCTTTATTCATATTAGTCATAAAACTTTTTTGTTCCTTAAGCTCGTTTCTAAAGAAATTATTATGCTCAAATTGCAAAACCATAAACTTCCTAACGTTGGTTTCGATCTCCTCTAAACTTTTAAGGTAAAGATCACCAAATCTCGGCTGAGCCATTGCGACAAACAAGCAAACTAACACACGAGCAAACAAGAGCAAACGGGCAAAAGAGGCAAATAGAGAGGGAGGATAGAGAGAGAGAGAGAGGGCGAATAAAATGGCAAGGGTGAAGTGGGGAGAGGAAAACGATAGGCAAATGGCAAATAATGTAATGCGAGATATAGGGATTGTGATGGGTACTTGGTGTGTTGACTTTTTGCGTAGACTCCCCGGCAACGGCGCCAGAAATCCTTCTTGCTATGTCTTGAGCTTGCGTTGGTTTTCCCCGAAGAGGAAGGGATGATGCAGCAGAGTAGCATAAGTATTTCCCTCAGTTTTTGAGAACCAAGGTATCAATCCAGTAGGAGGCCACGCTCAAGTCCCTCGTACCTGCACAAAACGATAGCTACTCGCAACCAACGCGATTAGGGGTTGCCAATCCCTTCACGACCACTTACGAGAGTGAGATCTGATAGATATAATATTTTTGGTATAAAGATGCAAAGTAAAAAAGTAAAAGCAAAGTAAAAAAGCAAAGCAAGATTAAAGTGATGGAGATTGATATGATGAGAATAGACCCGGGGACCATAGGTTTCACTAGTGGCTTCTCTCAAGAGCATAAGTATTCTACGGTGGGTGAACAAATTACTGTTGAGCAATTGACAAAATTGAGCATAGTTATGAGAATATCTAGGCATGATCATGTATATAGGCATCACGTCCGTGACAAGTAGATCGAAACGATTCTGCATCTACTACTATTACTCCACTCATCGACCGCTATCCAGCATGCATCTAGAGTATTAAGTTAAAAACAGAGTAACGCCTTAAGCAAGATGACATGATGTAGAGAGATAAATTCATGCAATATGAAATAAACCCCATCTTGTCATCCTTGATGGCAATGATACAATACGTGCCTTGCTGCCCCTTCTGTCACTGGGTAAGGACACCGCAAGATCGAACCCAAAGCTAAGCACTTCTCCCATGGCAAGAACTACCAATCTAGTTGGCCAAACCAAACGGATAATTTGAAGAGACTTGCAAAGATAACCAATCATACATAAAAGAATTCAGAGAAGATTCAAATATTATTCATAGATAGACTTGATCATAAACCCACAATTAATCGGTCTCAACAAACACACCGCAAAAAGAAGATTACATTGAATAGATCTCCACAAGAGAGGGGGAGAACTTTGTATTGAGATCCAAAAAGAGAGAAGAAGCCATCTAGCTAGTAACTATGGACCCGAAGGTCTGAGGTAAACTACTCGCACTTCATCGGAGGGGCTAGGATGATGTAGAAGCCCTCCGTGATGAGGGCCCTCTTCCGGCGGAGCTCCGGAACAGGCCCCAAGATGGGATCTCGTGGATACAGAAAGTTGCGGCGGTGGAATTAGGTTTTTGGCTCCTGTTCTGATCGTTTGGGGGTACGTGTATATATATAGGAGGAAGGAGTATGTCGGTGGAGCACCGAGGGGCCCACGAGGTAGGGGGCGCGCCCTAGGGGGGCGCCCCCCACCCTCGTGACCTCCTCTTTGAATCCTTGGTGTAGGGTCCAAGTCTCCTGGATCACGTTCGGTGAGAAAATCACGTTCCCAAAGATTTTATTCAATTTGATATTCTGTTTCTCCGAAACACTGAAATAGTCAAAAAACAGCAATTCTGGGTTGGGCCTCCGATTAATAGGTTAGTCCCAAAAATAATATAAAAGTGGAAAATAAAGCCCAATATAGTCCAAAACAGTAGATAATATAGCATGGAGCAATCAAAAATTATAGATACGTTGGAGACGTATCAGGGGCCGCCTGCTGGAGTCCGGAACCACTGGAGGTTCCGGCGCGGCATTCGGCTGGGGGCTGAACTTGGAGCCCTTGGGAGTCTTCATCCCTTCGCTCCTGGAGTCCAGAAGGTCGCCTTGAGGCGCCTCTGGGACTATCTCCCCCCGGCTCGGTGCCCCTTGAGACAATACCTTGCCATTGTCCGTATGGCAACGGGAGGAGGCGGTTGGAAGTGTATCACTATTCATGTCCGACGAGTCTAAGGAACCGTCCGACGAAGATACGTCGATACGGGCTCAGGGCAGACTGCATAATCGTATTCGATGTTAGGAGAAGCAGTGCAACAAAGGTATGCTATGAGTTACTCTGGTATCCGAATACTTACGACTTCGCCAGGGGCTTGGCCCTGAGCAGCCACTCGTCTTCGCCGTCAGCGGCGGTGGTGGAACAGTCTGGAAGGAGAGTCCTTCCCTTCTTGGACCCTTCGGCCTCCCCGGTTGGGGCGGCCTTCCTTTTCTTGTCTCCCCCGGCTGGAGGGGAGAATCTTCATCTTCATCCTCCTCGTTTTCACGGGAGGAGTGTGCCTCGGAGTTATCAGATGATGAGTCCGGTACCACCTGGCGCCGAGAACTCTTTCGGGTTCCCTTGGCCTTCTTCTTCTTGGTCTTCTCCGGCACCTCATAAGGAGCCGGAGTCCGCATCTTCGTCGGGAGAGCGTCTACAGGGTCTCCGAGCAGAGGGGCCGGACAGTTAATCTGCTCTGATGTCTCCACCCAGTCCTATCAAAGGCATGGGAGCTCAGACCCCGCACATGGTTAAGCTAGGGGAAATAAATACCCTATGCACAGAGCTTACCGGATTCGCAGGGCGCTTCGCGCTTAGCCCGCGGTCCTCGGTAAGAGAAGGGGGGACCTCGGCGCCCATGAAAAGCACCTTCCAGACGTCCTTATGCGTCATGTCGAAGAGCTCGTGTAGAGTCTGGTGCTGGGCCGGGTCAAACTCCCATAAGTTGAAAGCCCGTTGTTGACACGAGAGGATCCGGCGGAAGAGCATGACCTGGACGATGTTGACAAGCTTAAGTTTCTTGCTTGTCATGTTCCGGATACACTTCTGGAGTCCGTCCAGCTCTACCGATGAGCCCCAGGGCAGGCCCTTCTCCTTCCAGGAAGTGAGCCGCGTGGGGATTCTGGATCGAAACTCAGGGGCCGCCACCCAGTTGGTGTCGCGCGGCTCGGTGATGTAGAACCACCCCGATTGCCACCCCTTTATGGTCTCCACGAAGGAGCCCTCGAGCCATGTAACGTTGGGCATTTTTCCCACCATGGCTCCGCCGCATTCCGCTTGTTGGCCGCCAACCACCTTCGGCTTGATATTGAAGGTCTTCAGCCATAGGCCGAAGTGGGGTCGGATGCGGAGAAAGGCCTCGCACACGACAATGAACACCAAGATGTTGAGGATGAAATTCGGGGCCAGATCATGAAAGTCCAGCCCGTAATAGAACATAAGGCCGCGGACGAATGGATGGAGGGCAAACCCCAGACCTCGGACGAAGTGGGGGAGGAAACCCACCCTTTCGTGAGGTTCCGGTGTAGGGACGATCTGCCCCGCGGCTGGCAGCCGGTGCACGATATCCGCGGCTAAGTATCCGGCCCCACGTAGTTTTTTATGTGTCCCTTCGTGACGGAGGAGACCATCCACTTGCCTCCCGCTCCGGACATGTTTGGAGAGAGTTGAGAAGAAGGATGTGGACTTGGGCGCTGGAGCTCGAGTGCGCGAGAATGGATGAGCAAGGAGGAAGAAGGCGTGGGTAGAAAAAGGTGAGACCTTATCCCTTTATAAGGGCAGACAAAACTATGCGCCCCCACAAGCCTGGTAAAACTCGCTTATCCCCCCAAGCGCTGTAATTGATGGCGCGGTTGGGTTACCCACGTTTGTATTGATGAGAATCCCGTGATAAGGGGAACACGATCTCTGCTTTGACAAGACGTGTTAAGAAACCGCCTCGCGTTATGTGCGGGGCTGGTTAAAGAAAAAACGGTTCAGATGATTACCGGGACGTGGCGTGATGTCATGCTACCGAAACGTGTCAGCAGATTAGATTTGTGGAAATATTATTCTCTCTACGGTGGAATTTATTTTGCAGGGTCGGAGACTGTCCTTGTATTCAAACTCTTCCGTGGTGTATTCGGAGGAGGAACCCGCCTTGCAATGTCGAAGACAACACTGCGCACCAGACTCATCGTCATTGAAGCCTGGTTCAAGGGCTACTGAGGGATTCCTGGATTAGGGGGTCTTCGAACAGCCGGACTATATCCTTTGGCCGGACTGTTGGACTATGAAGATACAAGATTGAAGACTTCGTCCCATGTCCGGATGGGACTCTACTTGGCGTGGAAGGCAAGCTAGGCAATACGGATATGTATATCTCCTCCTTTGTAACCGACCTTGTGTAACCCTAGCCCCCTTTGGTGTCTATATAAACCGGAGGGTTTTAGTCTGTAGGACAATATACAATCATACCATAGACTAGCTTCTAGGGTTTGGCCTCTCTGATCTCCTGGTAGATCAACTCTTGTACTACTCATATTATCAAGAATAATCAAGCAGGACGTAGGGTTTTACCTCCATCAAGAGGACCCGAACCTGGGTAAAACATCGTGTCCCATGCCTCCTGTTACCATCCGCCTTAGACGCACAGTTCGGGACCCCCTACCCGAGATCCGCCGGTTTTGACACCGACAGATGACGTAGAAAAAGAACATTATGACAAATTAAAAAAGATTGTTTCCAGTAACAGAAAAATGAGAGGTGAGATGCCGGCCTTTGGTGCTGGGGAAAAAATCCATCTTGAGTGGGGGAACCAAAGTGAAGAAAAAAAATGAGAGGCCTATTTTGGAATGTGAGAGGAATTGGGCAAGATATTAAAAGAAATTTTATTAGAGATACCATCCTCGAGAAACAACTGGATTTTGTTGGACTCTGGGAAAGTACTAAAAGTGACTTTACAAAAAATGAATTAGACAACCTTGCTGGAGGAAAAAATTTCCTCTGGGAATGGATTGCCCCTAGAGGTAAATCTGGTGGAATCTTAGTAGGAATCAATAATGATAGTTTTGATGTGATACAGGTAGAAAAGGAGTTTATTTTGTTAAAATTCATTTGTTTGACAAAGTAGCTAAATTTAGGTGGAATCTAGTTACAGTTTATGGTGATGCTCAAAAATATGGGAAAGCAGCCTTCTTGGTTGAACTCTCTAGATTCTATCAAGATAATCCACAACCTTGTGTGATTGGGGGTGACTTTAATCATATCAAGAACAGTTCAAAAAAGAACAAACCTGGAGGACCGGATCATTATAACTTTGTCTTTAATGCTATTATTGAACATGCTAGGTTTAGAGACCTTCCTTTGAATGGGAGGAAGTACACCTGGACAAATAATTTTCCTGAGCCCACATATGAGAAACTTGACAGAATTTTAATCTGCCCAGATTGGGAGGACAAATACCCCTGGCCATGGTGAATGCCATGGAAAGGGAAATATCTGACCACACCCCCTTGTTGTTAGACACTGGAAATCACAAAAAAGCCAGCCTATTTTCAGATTCAAAAATGCCTGGATGTTCATGGAAGGGTTTAAGGAATTTGTGGAAAAAATTGGAATATTAATTGTAAAGTATCTAGCTTAGACATTTGGCAAAAAAAATGAGAAACATTAGACAGAAAATCAGAGGATGGATTATCAATGCAAATGCTGCTTACAGAAATAGGAAAAAAGAACTACTGGAGTTATTAGATGAGATAGATAAAAAGCTGAGACTAATGGTCTTAGTGCACAAGATAGAGAGATTCAGAAAAATTGGAGGAAAGAACTGAAGGACATCTTTAAGATGGAGGAAATTAAATGGCTGCAAAGATATAAAGATAGACAGATAAAGGAGGGCGATTCTAATACTAGGTACTACCATGCCAAAGTTAATGGCGGAAGAAGAAAAAATAGGATAACTACTCTAGAACATGAGGGGGAGCTCACTGAGGGAGATACCAAACTCATGGAACATATAACCAACTATTACAAAAACCTATTTGGTCAAGCTGATAAGTCCAACATTAACTTGGACATACAAAACCCTGAAGGTATCTCCCCATAGGAAGAATCTGATTTGATTAAACATTTTAGTTTGGAAGAAATCAGAGATGTGGTTTTCAATATGGAGAAAAACAAAAGTCCAGGTCTTGATGGATTTGCTGTAGATTTTTACCAACATTTTTGGGAGCTGCTTAAGACAGACTTAAAATCTATCTTAGATGATTTTCATAGTGGCAAAGTTGACTTGAACAGATTGAATTATGGGATAATCACCCTAGTCCCAAAGGTTAAAGATGTTAGACAAATTCAAAAGTTTAGGCCAATTTGCCTCTTGAATGTCAGTTTCAAGATTATCACTAAAGTGCTAATGGGCAGATTGAGCAAGGTAGTTAACCCAATTATTTCTCCAATTCAAACTGCCTTTGTGATAGGTAGATATATTATGGAGGGTGTTGTGATACTACATGAGGCTCTTAATTCTATTCACACTAAAAAACAAAGTGATATGCTATTCAAAGTTGATTTTGAAAAAGCATATGAAAAAATCAAATGGCCTTTTGTCCATAAGATGCTTAAATTGAAAAAATTCCCTGATAAATGGTGTGACTGGGTGATGCACACTATGAGGGGCGGGCATGTTGGAGTCAAGGTGAATGATGACATAGGCCCTTACTTCAAAACCTTTAAGGGGCTTAGACAGGGTGATTCTTTATCTCCCCTGCTTTGTGATCTTGTAGTTGATGCCCTTGCCATTATTTTAGATAAAGCTAGAATGGAAGGGTTTGTGAAAGGGGTACTCACTGATTGCCATGAAAATGGGGTCAATATGCTGCAATATGCGGATGACACTATTTTCTTGATTCAAGATGATGAAAATTCTGCTAGGAATCTGAAATTTATTTTAACTGGTTTTGAACAGATGTCTGGCCTGACAATAAATTTCCATAAAAGTGAAATATTCTTGTTTGGGGAGGCTAGAGAGAGAAAAGATTTGTATCAGGAAATTTTCACCTGCATTCTAGGGGAGACACCCCTGAAATATCTTGGCCTACCTGTGTCCAATAAAAGAATCAGAAATAAAATGTGGAAAAATATAGCTGAGAAAATTAAGAAAAGATGTGCCTGTTGGCAGGGTAGACTACTAAATATTGCAGGTAGAGTCACTTTGGTGCGGTCCTGCTTATCCAATGTTCCTATATACATGATGTCCTTTTATCTTTTACTAGATGGAATTAGAAAAAAAAGTAGACTTTTATAGAGCCAGGATGATATGGCAATCAGAAGAAGATAAGAAGAAGTACCACCTGGTGAACTGGAAAACTTGCTGTCTTCCAAAACAGCAAGGGGGTCTGGGGATTACCAACATTGAAATGTTTAACATTGCTTTATTAGCTAAGTGGCTGTGGAAAATAGAGAACGATGAGGGATTTTGGTAGGGGATTATTAAACAAAAATATGTTGGGGACAATTGTCTCTCTAGAATCAAACACAAAAGTGGGGATTCCCAGTTTTGGTCTAACATCTTGAAAGTTAGGAAATACTTCTACCCACATATTAAGAAAAAATTGGGGGATGGAAAAAATACCAGGTTTTGGGAAGATTGGTGGGTAGGGGATAAACCTCTTAAAGAGGCTTACCCCTCTCTGTTCTTCATTAGTAATGATCATGGGATAACAGTTAGAGATGCTATTGATAAAGGCTGGAGTGGTTTTACTTTCAGGAGATCACTTTATGTAGATACCAAGCAACTTTGGAATAGCATGAGAGTGAGATGTGAGGAAGTTCTGATGCATGGGGGAAGAGATAAACCTTTGTGGATGCTGACCACTGACAGAAAATTTTCTGTCAAGTCTCTATACAAATATTTGATTAAAACTGATGTGGGGTTTCCTAGAAAATTTTTGTGGAAAATTAAAGTTCGTGCTAAAATTAGATTCTTCCTATGGCTTATGGCTAGAAAAAGTGTACTTACTAGAGATAACTTGTTAAGAAGAGGCTGGAAAGGGGATAAACATTGCGTGTTCTGTGGCAAGGATGAAACAATTGATCACTTGTTTTTCTCTTTCTCGGTATCCAGAATTATCTGGGCATTAGTAAGATGTGCGTTTGATTTAAAATGTACTCCTAGAGATCTTAACGATTGTCTTGGAAACTGGCTAAAAAAATTCCAGAAAGATAGCAAGAAGCTTATATTGGTTGGCATCTCAGCGCTGTTATGGGCGATTTGGAGATGCAGCAATGATATTGTATTTGATAGAAAAAAGATATCTGGCCCAATGGGAATTGTGAAAATGTTGTGTGGATGGATTGTTGGGAGGAAAGGGACCCAGAGGAAAAAATGTTGATGCTGGGACCCAGAGGAAAAAATGTTGATGCTGGGAGCAAAACTCATCGTGCAAGTAGCAAATGATGTCTACAAGGCTGCACAAGGTTGGCGTTTCGGAGTTCTTCGAATTCAGCAGTGACAAGGAATGAAGATCTTCTTCTTTTGGTGTTCCGGCGAAGTGAAGTGAAAGAATTGCACATGCGGCTCATCCTTTGAGGACTGTCTCCAGGGTTTTATTTCCTTTTGTAGTTCCTGCTTGGCCTTGTTTCACTTTAAGACTCCTTCTGGTATGTAATAGGGCTAGCTTAAATTGTGCGGGTTAAAAACATATCAGCTGTTTGCTTGCTGGTTTCTTTAATGGAAATTGGAGAGGAAACCCTCTTTTGTTCAAAAATAATTAGCCGGTCAATGCACGTACTTACCACCTTTGCGATTCCCATGCTCGCATCACATGATGTGGCCTATGATTGACATCTGGGTGACTGTAGGTGAAGCTTGTGGGCTACAACCCGGAGTACATGGATGAGTCGGTGCTGTGGACGGAGAGCAGGGACGTGGACAAGGGCTTCCGTTGCATCCGCATGGTGAACAACATCTACCTCAACTTCAACGTGCTCCACGACGACAAGGACCACGGCGGCGTCCAGGACGGCACCGAGGTCGTGCTCTGGGAGTGGTGCAAGGGCGACAACCAGCGCTGGAAGACCGTCCCATGGTGTAAGCCATACTACTCTCTATCTTCAGGGCATTCACTCACCCTTGACCGTACTTAACCTGTCCACTGATCACCATAGGTTGCTCCTTTCTCATGCAGAGAGTGTGTGCCTTCTTCATGCTGTGTCCGTTGTTCGTGTTCAAGTCGAGAGAATAAACTAGGACCGAATCACTGACACGACGATCTCAGTCAGTGTGCCGCTTGATCGAGACCGGATCGCCTCTTTATCATTTGAGTGCCGTCTGGATCGCTGCCTTGATCCATGCGCATGTGTCTTCTCCCGTGTGTCTATGTGATTATCCTTTTCCTTCCACTCGTCACGAGTGTGTGTGTTTATTGTAAACCGTGGTTTATTTACCTATATTGTCCGTGTCAAGAATTGATCTTGGCCAACATCGATGCGTTGTTGTTGTCTTGACATGGTCACACGAACACATTTTCAACTAATCCTTCGACGAGTAGATGTGCACATTCCCGAGAAAAAGAGTGGATGTGCACATATTGGCAAGTCAGTTCTATCATGGCAGGCCTATCAACCAAGCCCCGCCAACAGTCGAGACTACGCAACACTTTAACAGTCAAAGAAGTGGTTGGTTCACTTCACAAAAGCTTGCATGTTGGTTGTATTTGAAAAACGCGCAGCATTGACCTGCTCAGTCCAGCTGGCTCCACTTGAATGCTTCTGATTGGCCGAGGACTAAATGTTTAGCCACAATGAAAGTAACTTCAGCAGTAACATCGCGTCCAACTCAGCAAATTTGCTTATGTGGCAATGAGTTAATGGGGAGAGAGATAGTTTCAGTAACTTAGCTAGTTACTGTAACATCACATGTTCCAATGCAATATGAGTCTATAGCCTAATAAATGAAGCTTTGCATGTTACCACACTTATGTTACTACTCACTATGAAGATAGTAATATAGTCTAGGGATATGTGTATGTTACTAGTGTATGTTACTCTCCATTGTGACTAGTCAAGACAAGTTCTAGTACCAAATAGTTGCCTTTTACAAGTTGTAGGATTAAACCATCACATTCAGGACAAGTTCTAGGACCTGCAATGCTATTAACTGCTTCTGAGACAACACGCTACGACGCGACTAGGACCAAAATGCTCCAATGACTATGTCAAAAGGGTAATGACACACCGTGTCACCGCCGCCGAGTCCCGCAAAGGACATGGGGTTTCACCCAACGAACCATCAAGGGAAGTCCAAGAAAAAATATAGTGGCTTGTTTGACTCTAGTTTCAAACAATAATAAATTGTACAGTGTTTTTCTATGTCTATCCAAAAAACACAATGCTTTCATGTGAAAATTTTCTTGATACCTCGTATATCTCTCGTCCTGTCATTTATGATCTTTTTAGGGCTCTTATCATTTACGATTAAGAACACACAGCATGGATTATTCTCTCTCTCTCTCTCTCTCACCTAGTTGGTTCTTTCATAAATATCTAATGAATTGGTATATGCAAATTAAGGAAAACTCTTTGTTGTTATTCATTCATGTTAATTCCAAGTTTACGCTAATGTTGACCGAAGAATAATGTTATTTGAGAAAGTCCAGGAGTGACATTTGTGTAGTAGTATTAGCTGTGATTATTCTTTTTTCAACAGTATTTGTTTAGGCGTTTGACTTTTGATATGCTATTATAGGTTTATGACTCACTTGTTTATATGGGATCTCAAGTTGATTTCTGAAAAGCTCGGCCGAAAACATGACTATCAAACACATAGGAACAATCAGACTGTATATGATATTTATAAGCGATGTATAACTTTTACTGTGATTTTGCCGTATTGAAAAACTATGGCGAAAAATTGCAGTGCGCATTTCAGATAGCAAGTATATAAAGAGGGAAATATTTCCGAAACTTTTAGTTTGCAGGATTTGAAAGTGCAAAAGAAAATAGCATAGGATTGTGGCGCCATGCCTATCTGAATCCTATAGCATTGATCCCTAAAAAAAGAATCCTATAGCATTGAACTTGCACCCCAATTTATTTACTTGCAATAGAGGATTATTAATTTTGAGAATCAAGTGCAAAACTATCTTCAGAAAGACTATGGCCGGATTCAATCATACAAAATCAAATGGTTTCATTCCTGGCTTTTGTTGGCGGCGAAGCGATGGAAGCTCCGCGTCCCGATGGTTTCGTCCCTGCTGATGTCGAACTCAGCTTGGTGTTGGAGCATCGGTGACAATTGTGGATCACATTGCACTATTCTTCTCATGTCGAGAGTCTTTTTTTGCAAAGTGCTTTTAATTGAGTTGTAATTTGGCTTATAGTTCGGATCCTTTGTCAGTTGTACTGCAATGCAATATCTATAAAGCTGTTGTGGGTCCTTCGTGACTCGTCTCTTGTTAAAAAAATCATACCCATACAGATTCAACAATGTTACACACTAATTCCAATAGTATGCCTTTTAAAGCCATTGCATATTAAACAATGGTTGCACATTAACTTTGTTACACGGTAATATCATGATTGATTGATTTTTCATAATAAGTATTTTGGGAATCTAGTAGGAAGAAAACGTCCCTCCCTGGTGTTCCCGGGGCTCATTCGAGCTAACGGCGCCACTTGAGAGTGTTCTCTCAAAAACCCATTCCAAGGATTGTTTCAAGAATTGCCATGTTGAGCCATGCTATAGCAAAAACATTATCACACTATAACAGAGAATATCGTCGTGCATTTCAAAGATTTGACATGTTGTAGCAGAGAGATCTAGCAGGCTAAGAAAAGGGGGAAGTTGCCCACATGTTTAGAAATTGCCATGCTGTTGTAGGGAGAATTGACATGCTACACAAAAGTTGTCATATATGCTTCTAATAATTGTCATGCTACATCATAGGGGAGTGTCATCCTACACACGAGTCATTCGCTTGAGATGGTGTACGGGAGATAATGAATCTCATCTCCAAGGCCGGAGCAAGATGCACCATGTAGGGACAATTGACATGCTAGGCACAAAAGTTGTCATATATGCGTCCAATAATTGTCATGCTACATCATAGGGGAGTGTCATCCTACACACGAGTCATTCGCTTGAGATGGTGTATGGGAGAGAATGTTTGTGTTGCTCCCTCGGCAGGGTGCATGGGAACGATGGTATGCCCATAGGGATTGCGATGTATCATTTCTTTAATATCCGGGCTTCAGAACGAACGCCCCATAGATCGTTTCTATAAAAAAAACAATTCCCACGGACCGTTGGCTCAATAATATGATTTCTAATATGAACCACAGATGGAATCATGTACTATAAATTTCCAAATTCTTACAAAATATTATATAACAGATAGATATTTCCAACCGTTTCCAGACATTTTTTTTTCCTATGGATGTGCTATAATATTTTTGCACGACATAATGATTTTTTTCCAATAAATGAAATTTGCAGCTCTCCTCCTAACATTTGAAAAACATTCGCTAACTTAATCGTTGTTGGAGTTTTAAGAAGAAAACCCCGATGAAAACAATCCGGACCAATAGACCATCATTCTGAGACATATATACACAACAGGGATCTCCAACCACGCAAAAAAGAAACCAGGAATCTCCACATAAAATCGGACGGTAGAGAAATCGCCCATTGAACTTCATTTTCATATGCATTGGCCTCAGCGAATGCGATTATCATCTGTATGCGCGCTCTGGTACGAGATGCATCAAGAAGCATGTACTGTATGCATGCCAAGTCCACGCTCACTCTCACCGATCACCGCGAGTCTGAGGCTGCCGGCTGTCGACGTCGGCCAAGAACCTGGCAATCGCCGCGCGCGACGAGCCGCCGTCGCTCCAGGCCGTGGCCGCGCCTTCCTTGTGTGCCGCGGCCCTCGCCCGGAGCTCCATGCCATCCTCGGAGTCCATGACCAGCCTCACCTTGCCCTCCACCTCGGCTGCCTCGACCAGCCCCCGCTCCCACCCGACCATCTCCGCGGCGACTCCCATCTCCCCCACCATGCGCAGCGTGTTCATCTTCTGCTCCGCGTACAGCGGCCAGCACAGCATCGGCACGCCGGCCGTCACGCCCTCCAGCACGGAGTTCCACCCGCAGTGCGTCACGAACGCGCCGGTGGCTCTGTGGCGGAGCACCTCTGCCTGCGGCGCCCACTGCTTGACGGCGCGGCCGCGGCCTCTGGTGCGGGCCAGGAACCCGTTCGGCAAGAGAGCGTCGAGGTCCTGGTCGTCGTTGAAAGGATTTCCCACGACCCACAGGAACCGGTGGCCGGAGTTCTCCAGGCCGACGGCGATCTCCTTGAGCTGCTCCGCCGAGTGGCTTCCCCCGCTGCCGAAGCAGAGGAACACGACGCTGCCGTCCGGCTGCCCGTCTAGCCACGTGAGGCACTCATGCCGGTCTTTCGCCTCGCTTCCGACGCCCCCGACTAATGGCCCGACGCAGTACACCGGTGGCATGATCCGTCCCGGGAGACACCGGGGGTCGCCAAGTGCCGCCACCACCCCAGCATCCAGCGTCTCGAACGTGTTCACCAGGATGCCATCGCCCTCCGGGATCCCGTACAGCGCGGTCAGCGCCGCCTTGTACGTGTCGCTCTCAGGGTCCTCGAGCAATTCGCCGAGCAGGTGGGAGGCAGGCATGGGCGGAAGGCCGAATAACTCGAGCGGCGCGTCGCCTAGCTCCTGGAACCTCGTCCGCACCTCCGCGAGGACGGACGGAAGCTGGACGAAGGCGGCGAGCGCGGCCGCGCCGGAGGTGAACATGACGTAACCTGGGATCCCGAGCCGCTTGGCGACGCCGAGCGCCCCGACGGACAGCGAGTCGACGACCACGGCGTGGACGCCGCCTGCAAAGGAGCGGAGGAAGTCGCGGAGGCGGTCGTTGTGGCGGCCGACGATGTCGAGGTACCTCGGGATGAACGGCGCGTCGGGGGTCAGCGTGGGCGCGTCCTCGAAGGGCGGGAGCGTGCGGAATCGGAGGGACGGCATGGAGGCGACCGCGCGGGCGACGACGGCGCGGAAGGCGGGGTCCCCGTTGACGGCGGGGTCGATGAGCGCGACGGAGACGGCGTAGCCGTGGTCCAGGAGGGCGCCGGCGAGGTGCACCATGGGGACGAAGTGGCTCACGGTGAGGCCGGGGTACAGGATCACGGTGTTTGCCATGGACCTGCTGTCGTTGACGCGGGAAGGATAGACTTGTGACGCCAATGCCGTTGCAGTGGTTTTCACGGGTTCACCTAATATTGTCTCGTAGTAGTTCAGTGATGGAGCAATAATGACATGCTCGCGCAAAAAAAGAAAAAATAAGAGCAACTCCAACGCCGCCGGCCTATAGTGACGCACTTTTTGTTCACTTTTCGTCTAGATGGACACATGCTTTGTTCACTTTTCATCCGTTTGGCTCGGCCTAACAGATATGTGTGTCCGCTTTTTGATTTAGGTTGGTAGGTGCGTCCAACAAAAGGGCGGAAGACATACTCCCTCCGTCTAGTGTGTAAGTCACCTTATCAAAACTAAATAGTCCCAAAACACTTAGACGTGGTGCATTAACTTTCACCTCGTTTTTTGTTTTTTGACATATCAAGCAATAAGAGATGTGGGACGTGCAAGTTTGTAATGACTTGAGACTACCAAACACGACATGCAGTGGTTAGTTCACTGCACATGTTATTAATTAGCAAATAAACATTAAGTTATCTCGTTTTCCCTCCTCCTTGGTCATGGTGCACAACCTAGGCTGGTCATAGTGGGGAGTAATTTAGACTAGTAACATGCATATGTTACTAGTCTATGTTACTATCTCTATAGTGCATAATATCATAGATTAGTATCATAGACGGTCTCATTTATTGCCATGCATTACACATAGTAACACCATATTTATTATGTTACGGTATATACCTATGTTATAACCATCTCTCTCTTCTATAATTGCCTGTCACATCAGTATGTTTGTAAGTCCCAAGTACATGATACTACTTATGTTACCCCCACTATGGCCAGCCTAAGATGACTTATTCACCTAGATGGAGAAAGTACTTATTTTTGCCGACGTGTCTGAAACAGACTTAATTAA
Source organism: Triticum urartu (assembly GCF_003073215.2). Lineage (NCBI taxonomy): Eukaryota > Viridiplantae > Streptophyta > Magnoliopsida > Poales > Poaceae > Triticum > Triticum urartu. Next base: position 526,170,409 of record NC_053022.1, on the reverse strand, counting down.
GCATAATTGTACATAAATGGCTAGTCAAACACCGGCCAAAATCCACTTAAACATAACTAAACATTAAAAAAAACTCTAATAAATGCCCGCACACTGCCCTAGTAGACCGCGCCCAACAGAAGGACGGACGACATACTCATTTTAGCCGACGTGGTCGAAAGAGACTTAATGAAGCATAATTGTACATAAAAGGCCGGTCAAACGCCGGTCAAAGTCCACTTAAACATAACTAAACATTGAAAAACTCTAATAAACGCCCGCACTAGTAGATCGCCATGTCCTTGCCCTTGCCATTGCCGTCGCCGTCGCCGCGAATGAGGTCGATGAAGACGGGAGACGGCCCGGCCCAACCGTACGGAGATTGATAGGCCGACATGGCAACCTCCTTTGGCGTCTGTTGTGGCGTCGGCATACTGGCGAGGCGGGCGCGCTCCTCCTCCTCAAGCCGCAACGCCTCCTCGTCGCGGCGCAGCTGCTGCTCCCGAAGCATTTGCCGCTCAGCGTCGGCCCCCTCCTCCGTGATCCAATGCGCCTTCCAGCGCTCAAGGTGGGCCACCTTCTCTTCCGGCGTGGAGGCGTAGTAGCAGGGAGGCGCGCTCACCCACTCGCGGAGCTCGCCGGTTCATGAATAGGACTCCTCGGGCCAAGTGGGGGGCGGCGGTGACCGCTTCCGCGTGGGCGTTGGCTACGGTTCCGGCTCGGCTTTGGGTTCGATGAGGGCCTCGCCAGCGGCGGTGGCGGCACGAACAAGGGCGCATGGACGAAGTCCCCCCTCATGCACAAACCAAGGTGCATGCTCCGGCCCATCCCAATGGGCGTCCTCCTCGAGTCAGCTCGCCTCCAGCGCATGCTAAAGGGCCTCCTCGAGGACGCATTTTGGGTCTGGGTCGGCGCGTTGGGCCGGCGTTTTTGTCCGCGACGACCCAAACAGACATGGGCGAATGAAATGGTTTGCCCGGTTGGAGTTGCTCTAATGGAGCAATGATATGGACCTACCTACCACATGTATTATGTTAAATACTCCTATATATTTGCAAAGCACTAATCATATTATCTAACTATTATGCATTTATTTTCCAAAAATTATCATTGTCTTAAAAAACATACAACAATGTGAATATGCGATATACTCCTACAAAATAGATATCGTCAAATACTAAGGATGTTCATAGGGATACAATTCAGATCTGGAGAGTTTACGAGCCACACATGGCGCCCCTGGTCCAGACCAAAAGCATGCTTAGCAAGGCTATGGGCCTCTTGATTCGAACCTCTGCCTTCAAAAATGAAGACACAGCTATGAAATTGAGTAGCAGTAGGTCTAATCTCCTTCACAATGCTCGCGTTCATTCCTCCAGTGCTAAGGTTTATGTACTGAACCGCATTTTTATAGTTGGAAGCAATCACCATATGAGTTAATGAGAGGTCCAATGATAGGGCCATTGCTTCTCGACACACCAGAGTCTCCAATGTTGTTGGGTCGGTGACCCCGACACTCCTGATAGCTGATGATCCCATGTACATCCCGCTTTGGTCTCTGCATATAGTGCTATAGGACCCCTCGTCATTGGCTCTGTTGACAGCACCATCCACCCTGATTTTCGCATAACCATCGGGAGGCCGGATCCATCTTGTCCGATTGCTGGGAATGACTTGACCCGGACGGATCGTCTCCTTTGGTTTGCATTTCAGCCAGCTCTCGGAGGTATTTTGTGACAGACATATGCGTGGCCATTGGGCTCTGGAAGATATTTTCATGGAGGGCTTGCTGTCGCGCGAACCAGATGGTCCAAAGTGTGACCAATACCTGAGTGAACACCTCAGATGGTAGTGCTTCAATTAGAGCGAAAATCCACCTCTTGGCTTCCGGCTCCGTTGTCTCATTCAAGACCTGAAAAATCTCCGTAGGTTGCAGCGCCCAAACAGCTCTGGCAGCATGGCAGTGGAGCAATGAGTGCTGCCATGAGTCAATGGCTCCACAGAGACCACAAGTGTCCTCCGTTGCCATATTCCGATGATGAAGAAGATCGGCTGTAGGGATCGACTGCTGGGCCAATCGCCATAGTAAGATTTTGACCTTCGAAGGGACTGCAATCTTCCAGAGTTTTGTCCATTATTTCTGCTCTGCCTCTGAGTTGGATGTGTCTGCTCTGCCCTCCAGCCAAGCTTCCCGACTGTGTTTTGTAGTGACCGGCATTCTGTACGCCGAGCGAATAGAGAATATCCCGTTCTTCTCATGTATCCATGACCAGAAGTCATCTATGTGTCTGGTGCACAACGGTATGGAGAGGATAGCCGCTGCATCTACCGGCAAGAATACGTCCTGGATAGTGATCCGATCCCAGCTAGCATCCGGTAAGATCAATTCTCCCACTAGATGTGGATGGTTTGGAACTCTTCTTGTGATTGGCCGCATGTTGTGAGGTCGCGGGAGCCAATTGTGTTGCCAAATTTGTGTCGTCTGGCCATCACCAATGCGGCGAACCAGGCCCTGTGTCACGGTGTCACGCCCTTCCAGGATAGCTCTCCACACCTGCGATGGCGCCGGCCCAAGCTCAGCATGTAGAAAATCACTCGAAGGAAAATACTTAGCTCGTAGAATTCATGCACTGAGGGAGGTGGAGTCTCTCAATATTCTCCAAGCTTGCCTAGCTAGTAGGGCTAGGTTGAAGAGTTCAATGTCGCGGAAACCTAATCCACCACATGCCTTGGGTCTGGTCATGGTGCTCCAAGACACCCAGCTTGGCTTTCTTTTTCCTTCTTTACTTCCTCGTCAAAATTTGCGAATCAGCGAGTAACACCGGTACAACTTGTGCCACGGATTTGATGAGGATTTCCTTCCCTTCAGCAGACAGGATTTTCTTCATCCACCCCTTGATTTTGTTCCAAACTTTGTCTTTCAGGAACTTGAAGGCGCCATTCTTGTTGTTACCTACATCAGAGGGCATTCCTAAGTACCTAAGGATTCATTGGTGATATTCATCGGACGATACTAGCTAAAAAGCCTTTTCCAATGATATCAATTCTGCGACAAAGCCCATTTCGAAAGAAAAAAATTGTGACAAACAATCCACCTATAGTCCCCTAAAAAAATTGACCTAGTTACTAGTCAAAGCTTATCGTTAATACACCTTGTGTGTGTTGTGGTGGGGTGTGGGTGGGGGGTGGGGGACAAAATTTGTAGACGTACATATCATTTTCTACGTTCCCGGTGTAACCCACTAATCACCCCTCCACTAATTTCAAGGTGGGCTTGCGTCCTCTCTAATCTTCACTTAAGAACTGCCAGGAATCCCTGTGTAATCCCCTCAGTCTGTAAAATATGGTAGTTGCAGCAAATATTGGTGTTGGTGGGGTTGAAGTGTGATTCATGATACACGATGGCGATGATGAAGAATGAATAATAATGCAAGAATTTCTATTGACGATCAAATTTTGGAGAAATCGAACCTTGTTTGCCCTTCTACAGTAGCCTAGGCGGAGACCAAGGCGGCTGAGGGTTCCTTCCTTCCCATTAGCAAGGGTGTCGATCTGTCTCACCTGGGCGGCCTTGGGGCGTAGGAGACGAGGTGGATCACGATTTCTTAGCCGGCGGTGAGGTTTATGTCCTTGCTTTGTATAGTAGAGTTAGGTTTCTTCGAGCTAGCCGGTGAGGCGTAGACGTCGACCAGACTAAAAATAAGGTACTCCCCTTTGTGTTTCTATACGTATACTAGTAAACATGTCCGTGCGTTGCAACGGAAGAAAATAAATATATCTTCATCTTTCACGATGTCGTAGTTGAAACATGATAAGTGGTGTTGTGCAAAAGCATAAAGGTGAGACGCTTTTTTAAGTGTACTGTAATTATGTTCAATTTTTTTTGAACATAGTACAGATGCAAGTGCTCATATACACGCGCATACACTCACCCCTATGAACGCACACATACACACCCTACCCCTATGAGCATCTCCGAAAGACTGAGCCGGCATATCATCTTGAAATTTACGAAGTCACCATAGGCACCTCGTCGTCGACGGGAACGTCTCCTCTCACTAAATGCGCATCGCCGGAAATCTTGAAATAATCCAGGAATAAATACGAGCATCAGGACTTGAATGCTGGTGGGCTGAGGATACCACAGTCCCTCTAACCATCCAACCACAGATTGGTTCGCTATGTTCAATTTATTAGTAGACAACAAAAATACCTATCTAGTTGTAGGAAACATATATACTCCCGCCTTCCCAAAAGTATAAGGCGCGATTGACTTTGCACAGTCTTTGATGCACGACTTTGACCACTAATATATATCAAAGTACATGAATTGAACATGTATAAATGGCATCGTCTTATTTGTCTAGCAAAATAATTTTATTTCATATTGTGTATACAAATTTTATAGACATACAATACGTAAAAATTATAGTCAAAGTCTTGCAACAAAGACCAGAAAAGTCAACTGGCGCCTTATATTTTGGAAAAGAGGGAGTAATAGACATGTTCAAAATATCCCATAACAAAGAAAAGTGGTAATTAAGGGTGCATCATAAACATAATTTGGGGTGAGGAACGCCTCACACACGATGATCAAGGTGGTCAGGTGCATGATGGAATTTGGGGCTAGATTGTGGAAATCTAGCCCGTAGAAGAAAAGAATCCCTCACACGAAAGAGTCCAGCAGGAACCCCAAACTTCGGACAAGATGGGAGATGAAGACGACCCGCTCCCCGGGCTTGGGAGTGGGGACACATTGGTCGGGCTCTGGGGACCTATAGGCTGTGTCAGCAGGAAGGTATCCCGCCGTCCTGAGCTCGTTGATAGTGGCGTCGGTGACATTGGAGGCCAGCCACCTCCCCATCAGGTCCGCATCGGCCATGGGCACGAGATGCGGAAGCTTGGAGATGGCCTAGGGCTTGGTAAGGGGGTTGGGGATGCGAGGGCTTTGGAGATTTGGGCGCTGGAGCAGAATGGGAGCGTAGGGGAGAAGATTCGTTGCCCCCTGCTCTATATAAGTTAGTAAAAAAGACGAAATGCCCCCTCCGCTGCGCCATAAAAATCGCCACGTTTCGGCTAACCATGCTGTTATGGCCGCTTTGGTGAAACACTTGACTGATGGTATCCCCTAAGATGATAGGCACGATCTTTGCTTTGATAAGACATGCGAATAAGAGGGTTACCTCGAACCACGATTCGAATAAGCAATAATTGACATATATGATGTCATGGGTGTTGATGCGTCGGAAAAGTTGTCAGTAATTGACTGCCGAACACACCTGCACTTCTAGTCTTCGAGACTAAGGGCATCTCCAGCCGTTGGCCCCCCAGGGGGCGCCTAAAATCGCCGCCTGGGGGTGAGCCGGCGCAAAAATTGGGCCTGGGGGCGAGTTGGTCCCCAGCCGCCGGCCCCGGGGCCGCCCCCAGGCACGTTTTAAAATAAAAGAAGTTCGGCTTAAACACGATAAATTTCGGCCAAACACGATAAATTTCGGCACATTTCGGCGAAGTTCGCGGATTTTCATTACATAGCACATATACATAAACTAATCTAAAGGAAAAACTGGCTGAAGTCGCCGCCGTCGCTGCCATCGTCGTCGTCGGCCTTCTCCTCCTTGACGCGGGCGCCACTGCTGGACCCCTGCCCGGCATCGCCATGGCAGACTGGTGGCGGCGCATCGTCGTCGTCGTCGTCGTTGTCGCAGATGATGACAACTCTGCCTTCGTCGCGGCCGCGTCGACGCTCCGCGAAGCGAAGCAGGGCGGCGCGCTGGCGCTCCTTCGCCTTCTCCAGGCGCTCCTTCTCCATCGCTATGGAGTCCCTACGCGCCCATTCCAAGGCCGCGTTGTCATCGTCGAGCTCCGTCGTCACCGGCGCGGCCGGCTCCTTCTTCACCGGCGCGGCCGGCTCCTTCTTCATCGGCGCGAGCCCCGGCTCCGTCTTTGGCTTGACGAAGCACGGAGGAGGAGCCGACGAGTAGGCGCGCCGGCTGCCCTCGTTGATGACGATGCCGGCGCTGCGAGTGCGCCGGCCGAGCGGCGTCTCCGCCGCGGGCTCGGCCTTGACGCCGAGCAGGGCCGGAGTGCCGGAGGAGTGCGATGAAGATCGGGAGGAGGAAGAAGAGGAGGAGGACCCGAACCTCCTTGGCGCCCATGGCCCGGTGCGTCGGTGCTGCGCCGGGGCGGCCGCCCTCGCCGGGTACGCCAACGGCGGGTCGTTGCCGCCCTCGAGGTATGTCAGCACGCCCTCGAGTGTGCGGCCGGGGACGCCCCACCACAGGTGGCGCCCCTTGCTGTTCTGCCGACCGCCGACCACCGGCGCGCCGTTGGTGGACGCCAAGCGCTGCTGCTGGCGGCGCTCGAAATACGCCGCCCAAGCCGCGTGGTTGTCGGCGGCGTACTGGGGGAGGGAGAGTTGGGCGTCGGTGAGGGAGGCGCGCACGACCTCGACTTCCTCGGCGAAGTACTTCGGCTTCGCCACGGCGTCGGACAACGGGGGAATGGGCACTCCCCCGGCGCTGAGCCTCCACCCCGTCGGCCCGGCGCGCATGTCCGGCGGCGCCGGGATGTTCGCCTGGAACAGGAGCCAAGACTCCTGTTCGCGGAGCGAACGGCGGCCGAAGCCGTTGGCCGCCGCCTCGTCTCCGGGGTAGCGTTCCGCCATGACGATGGGCTCGGGAGAGGTAGAGAGATAGAGGGAGGGGCTGGGCGGCAGCGCTCAGGAGAGGTAGGGAGAGGGAGGAGCTGGGCGGGGGCGAGGGGCGGGGCTGGTGTGGGCACAGGCGAGTGCAGGCCACCGGCTATATAGCCGCGCCGCACCCGCGTGTACGCGTGCGAGGGAGGTGAGGCGTCGGCGCGTCGTCCCGTGACGCGCCGCCCGTGAGGAATCAATGGCAAGGCTGACCGGCGGCAGCCTTGCCATTGATTCCCCGCGGGAACCGAGGCCGTTGGGGGAAGACGAGGCGCCGTGTCGCTGACGCGGCGGGTCGCGCCAAAACAGTTCGCCCCGGCGCCCCCGGGCGTCCCCCAGCGCGCCGGGTTCGACCTGGGTCCGCCGGCGCTGTTTTCGGCCCAGGCCGGCGAAAATCGGGCTCTTGGGGGCGCGACTGGCCCGTTTTTTAGCGCCGGCGCGAAAAAATCGCCTGGGGAGGTCTTCCTGGGGGCGCGGCTGGAGATGCCCTAAGCAAGCCATGCACTTCGGACAAATGAAAATGTGTTTCGTTGGCACATGGTCGGTTGGCTACGTTTCCTGATTAGAAGGGTAATATCAGTCGATTGGGCCTCTGCGAGCGGACGCTTAGCCTGGGGCTTTAAACGGAACTTGCCTGCTAAGGCGAAGACCCTCACGCCGAAGACATTTATCCGAAGAAGATTGCCATCCTTGGCTTTGAAGACAAGTTCGTGGGCTACTGACGGTGTCCTGGACCGGGGGTTCCGGCCTAGCCGGACTGACAACCCGTTGATAATGAAGGACTCCAGAGGCCCCTAACCTATGGCGTGGGCATATGGGCTTCACCGAGGACTTGATGTGTACTCCAAGTATATTTATTAGGTTCGACATGTAACCCCTAGATGGCAACCGACCATGTGTAACCCTAGATACCCCCGGTGCCTATATAAGCTGGAGGTTTTAGTCCGTAGAGACACATTCATCATCATCACCATTAGCCTTAGGGTTTATTCCACAACTTACGATCTCAAGGTAGATCAACTCTATACTTTGATACATCCACAATATAAGCAAGAGTAGGACGTAGGGTTTTACCTCCTCAAGAGGGCCCGACCTTTGGTAAAAACATTATGTCCTCTATCTCTTATTACCCGTCGATCCGATCTCACAGCTCAGGCCCCCACACCCGAGGTCTGCTAGTTTTGACAAAGACACCCGGGAAGGGAGTCGTCGTTCCCGGAGAAGGGTTGCACACCCGTGAAGGGAGTCGACGTATCCCGGGAACGCAAACTGCCCATGGTCCATAGTCTCGGACAATGGTGCATATGTTAGCGACTCGTTAATTAATCCTATACTAAGTAACCATTTATGACCGGCAAAAATAAGTTTCGACTTGCCTCATTCCCGCAACGCATGTCATGACGAGGCGAAGGAGCGAGCGTGTACCACTCCTACTCCTAAGTTTCCAATGACAAATGGTAGAGCAGTCCTTATAAAGGGGTCTCAACTCTCCTCAACTAGCAACATGGTACTAAACTTCCCACCATCTGCCATATATCTACATGGGCCTCAAGATTAACAAGGAACCATTGTTCATATGGGCCCAAAGCCCATCTATGATTCAACAGAATGTACTCCCTTCATTCACAAATACTCATTTATGTAGTCCATATTAAAATATCCAACTTAGTATTTGTGTAGGAGGGGAGTAATTCAAAACTATTGGAGATGCTCACCGGGTGCCAGCATGCAAACCACAAGTCATCACCTCGGAAGTCAGATAAGAACGGCCATATGGCTTCCATTCCAGGGGCAGCTGAACATTTTTCTTTTAGAAAAAAGAATCTGAACATTTGTCTGTTGTGAAAAGTAAATATTTGCGTCGTTTACACTAGCGTTTCACTGGGACTCTTCGGGTATAGCCATTAGCACCCTTCAAATCCCACGTACCATGCATTATTAAACCGTGCCCACTCCAACAGGCCATGGTGGACATTTAAGGAGTGCTAAGCATCCCTAGAGTTAAGCTGCGCATCAGTTACGACCACGAGCGTGCCTGGACACTCTGTATACCATGTCTAGCAATGGCGGACCAACAGTCGCCGTCAAGCTGTTCATCGACAAGGAGAATGTTAGAAGGGAGAGACAGGTTTGGTGGAATTATATTGTATTGCTTGAGCCTCATGTGTATATATATAGAAGTACATGATCATCTTGGAGTACAAGGCAAGGTAGAATAATATCCTACGTTATCCTAGCTTTCTTAATAATCACGATACTCAACATCCCCCCACAGTCACAACGGTAGCGACGCGGACGGTGAGACTGGAGAAGAATCCGAAGGCAAGCCGACGGACACCCCCCCCCCCCACAGTCGTAACGGTCGACGCATCGCGGAGTCGTGGCTGGAGTGGAAACCAACGAGGTTGCTCAAGCAGGCGGTAGCCCTTTGTGCCGTTTGTCGATGTAGCCGAGGGTGGTGTAGCCGTGGTCGAGGTAGCCGCGCGTAGAATGTCGTGGTCGATGTCGAGTCGGGGAGCCGGTGTCGAGGATGTTGCCGTGGAGCCGTGGGCGCAAGAGCGCGCCGAGTTAGCATGGGCGCAGTGGTGTCGAAATAGTGGTGCGCCGGGAAGAAGACGTTGTTGACGACGCGCCGTGGCGGGTTTGCCAAGCCCGGGACACATCGTAGACGAAGGCACGCACCGGTGTTGCCAGCACCGGGCATGCTTAGACGGACGAAGACGAAGTTGACGAAGCGCCACACCAAGCTTGCCAGGCCCGGGGAAACATCGTGGACGAATGTAACACCCCGGATGTAATTTACCTAATATGTACTCCAACTCTTGCCGTTTCCGGCGCTAAGTTATTTTATTTCCTCAGGTTCGGGTTTTTGTCTCCGTGTGTTGTTGTCGTTGTCATGCATCTCATATCATGTCATCATGTGCATTGCATTTGCATACGTGTTCGTCTCATGCATCCGAACATTTTCCCCGTTGTCCGTTTTGCATTCCGGCGCTCCTATCTCCTCCGGCGGTCATTTCTACCTTCCTTTCGTGTGTGGGGGTTAAACATTTCCGGATTGGACCGAGACTTGCCAAGCGGCCTTGGTTTACTACCGGTAGACCGTCTGTCAAGTTTCGTACCATTTGGACTTCGTTTGATACTCCAACGGTTAACCGAGGGACCGAAAAGGCCTCGTGTGTGTTGCAGCTCAACACCCCTCCAATTTGGCCCAAAACCCACCAAAACCCTCTCCATCATCTAGAGCGTTCGATCACGATCGCATGGCCGAAAACCGCACCTCATTTGGACTCTCCTAGCTCCCTCTATGCCTATAAATATCACCCCCTCCGAAATTCTCGGTTCTCCTCTCCCGAAACCCTAGATCCGCTCCTCCGCGCGCCGGACATTGTCCGGACCGCGCCGGACACACCGCCGCTAGCCACTCCCGCGCCGCCACGTCACTGTTGCCGACCCGCGCGCCGTCGAGGCCCGACGGGCCCAGATCCGGCCCTCCCGGCCCGTTCCTCCGCTGCCCGGACGCCCGCGTCCCGCCGCCTCTCTTCCCCGAGGCCGGCCACCCGGAGCACCGCGCCGCCATCTCCGGTCGGCTCCGCCGCCCGGGTTGCTGCACCGGGCCGCCGCCGCCAGCCCACGCCAGCGCCGTGTCCGGCGACCGCCGTCGCCGCCCCATCCTCCTCTTGCCGGATCCGGCTCCGGTGCCCGGCCCCGCCGACCTCCTCCTCGTCCTCGAGCTCCGGCGAGCGCCAAGTCCGGTGACATCTCCGGCGACTCCGAGCTTCTCCGGCGAGCGCATCGGTTCCTGTGCACGATCTGGATCTAGATCTGGGATTTTTGCCTCGGTTGACTTTCTCCCGAAACCCTAACTATATTGCATATTTCATCGTGCCGTGACTTTTCATCCGTAGACCCGTTTTGCGCGTGTGGCATATCAAAATGTTCGCCTCAGAGAGCATATCATTTCATCGCATTGCATCATTTTCATTTGAGCTCATCTTGATGCCCGAAATGCTGTTGGAAGAGTGCTATTTGAGTTAATTGTCAGATTTGCTGCACCAAATAGCTATTTGTCATTTTTGCCATGATTAATACGTGCATGATATGCCCTGAGCTCTATATGAGTTTTGTTATATGCTTTGCCATCTTTACAGAGGTGCTATCTATGTATTTTTATGATATGTGTGGTGACTAGCACAAGCTTGTAAAGTGGTGCATTCGTTAATGCTGATTTCAGGGACTTAGCAATTTCAGCAATTTCACTAAGTCCTTGATCTGTTCTTATCAATATGCCATATGCTCATGTTGTTTCCTAGTGATCTGTGCCTCTTTTGAGGATGATCAGTAAGGATGATTTGTTAATCTTGTGGTGCTATATCCATCCATGCCTTTGTTTGCATTTATGGAGCACCCTAGCTTGAGTCAATCGAGCTCTACTTTTGCTATTTCGTGAATCTGGGCAGATCGTCTACTTGTTAGCGATTTTGCCGAGGATATTGTTGTTGATCCGTGCATGTTATGTTCTTGTTCTTGCCATGTCTAGATTATATAATGTGTATTCTTAATGGGTGTATGCTTAGATTCTCATGCCTTCCTCCTTAGTGAGTGCATCGAGCTCGTAAACATGCCTACCCGTTAACAGATTTGCATGCTCCAGTTTTTCACTAAGTCTGAGAGCTGATTATATTTTTGCCATGTTCACATGCTTGCAATTGTATTTTCTGATCCCTTTTGGCTCAAGGTCACTAAGGGACTTTTGTTAAGCTCTTTGAGTAGCTCCATGTCATGCCTTGCTTTGCCATGTTAAGTTCCTGTAGCATATAGTTTTCATGCTCCAAAGTGTGCTACCTGATCTGAAATTCCAGGCTTGTGTTAATTGCACCAAGTCTGAAACCTGTTTACCAATTGCACTTTTGCCATGCTTGTTTGAACCTATTAATAGATGAATTGGCCGTAGCTCAGTGTTCATCTTTTGTTAAGCTTTATGAGTGGATCCCTGCCATGTATTTTGTTGCCATGTTTGAGTGTTGTAGCATAATTAACTTGTTGCATTTAGATGGCTACTTGCTGTTTATCGCAGACCGGGGCCATATTTGTTTTGCTTGCCATTTCCAAACCATGCATCCGATTCCGGTGTTCTTTATATCGATTTCAACCGAAATCACCCCACCTTTCCAGTGGCACACTTGGATTCCCAAGTTGAGGCCAGGTTCATTCATTCCTTGTCAAATCTTGCATATGCACCGCATCCCGCATAGCATACCATGTTTGCATCATGTTGTTTGAGCTTTGCACGTGGTTGATTGTGTCCTTTTTGCTTGTTTGTCTTGTTTGGGTAGAGCCGGGAGACGAGTTCGCTAACGAGGAGCCCGTTGAGTTTGCTTTCGAGGATCCAGTCAACTCTGACAACTTTGCAGGCAAGATGATCATACCCTCGAAATCACTTCTATCTTTGCTTTGCTAGATGCTCGCTCTTTTGCTATGCTTATGCTATGATGCCTACCACTTGCTTATCATGCCTCCCAAATTGCCATGTCAAACCTCTAACCCACCATGTCCTAGCAAACCGTTGATTGGCTATGTTACCGCTTTGCTCAGCCCCTCTTATAGCGTTGCTAGTTGCAGGTGAAGATTGGAGATCGTTCCTTGTTGGAACATTATTTTCTTGTTGGGATATCATTATATTATCTTGTTATCTTAATGCATCTATATACTTGGTAAAGGGTGGAAGGCTCGGCCTCTTGCCTAGTGTTTTGTTCCACTCTTGCCGCCCTAGTTTCCGTCATATCGGTGTTATGTTCCCGGATTTTGCGTTCCTTACGCGGTTGGGTGATAATGGGAACCCCTTGACAGTTCGCCTTGAATAAAACTCTTCCAGCAATGCCCAACCTTGGTTTTACCATTTTCCACCTAGCCTCTTTTTCCCTTGGGTTTCCGGAGCCCAAGGGTCATCTTATTTAAACCCCCCAGGCCAGTGCTCCTCTGAGTGTTGGTCCAAACTAGAGTCCTATGCAGCGCCCCCTCGGGGAAACTCGAGGTTTGGTTTTATTTGTATGGAGAGCTCATCTGAGTGTGCCCTGAGAACGAGATATGTGCAGCTCCTATCGGGATTTGTCGGCACATTCGAGCGGTGTTGCTGGATTTGTTTTAACTTGTCGAAGTTGTCTTGTAGAACCGGGATACCGAGTCTGATCGGAATGTCTCGGGAGAAGGTATATCCTTCGTTGACCGTGAGAGCTTGTCATGGGCTAAGTTGGGACTCCCCTGCAGGGATTTGAACTTTCGAAAGCCATGCCCGCGGTTATGGGCAGATGGGAATTTGTTAATGTCCGGTTGTAGATAACTTGAACCTTAACTTAATTAAAATGAATCAACTGTGTGTGTTGCCGTGATGGTATCTTCTCGGCGGAGTTCAGGAAGTGAACACGGTGTTGGAGTAATGCTTGCCGTAGTTTGTTCTCTAGTTCTTCGTTCGTGCTTTGCCTTCTCTTCTCGCTCTCTTTTGCGAACAGGTTAGCCACCATATATGCTAGTCGCTTGCTGCAGCTCCACATATTACCTTGCCTTTCCTATAAGCTTAAATAGTCTTGATCGCGAGGGTGCGAGATTGCTGAGTCCCTGTGGCTCACAGATTACTTCCAAACCAGATGCAGGGCCCGATGACTCCGTTCCAGATGATGCGCTTGAGCTCAAGTGGGAGTTCGACGAAGACTCACGCCGTTACTATGTGTCTTTCCCTGATGATCAGTAGTGGTGCCCAGTTGGGGCGATCGGGACCATGTCGCATGTTGGGTTGATCTTTTATTTTGGTACCGTAGTCGGACCATGAGTGATTGGATGATTGTAATGCTATTTATGTACTTTGTGTGACGTGGTGAGTGTAAGACAACTATGTACCTTTCCCTTTATTATCTATATTACATGGGATGTTGTGAAGATTACCTTACTTGCGACATTGCTTTCAATGCGGTTATGCCTCTAAGTCGTGCTTCGACACGTAGGAGCTATAGCCGCATTGAGGGCGTTACAACGAAGGCACGCATCGGTGTTGCCAGCACCGGGCATGCATAGACGAGGACCTGCACAAGTTGTACGCCATGTCGGAGGAGTCGGAGAGGCCAGCAAAGAAGGACTCGACGACGGTTTGCGACGTCAATCAGCGCGGAGCCGACGTCGTCTGCGGTTGTCGGAGTAGACGAAGTGGTCGGGGTAGATGACGGCGAGCTGGCGATAGGCCGGTGCTGGACGAAGATGAAAGAGGTGGATGGGCGGTGGGGGCTACGTGGGTAGCAGCGGCGGCCAAAGAAGAGCGGCGGCGGCGGCCTGACGGCGGCGGCGGCGGCTAGGTTAGGAGCGCGGCGGCGGTGCTCGAAGTAGGCGAAGAACCCGACAGCATGACGAAGACCGGCGCGGACGGTGGCGTTCCCGCGCCAAGGAGGTGGCGCGACGCATACCACAGGAAGTCAACGCGCGGACGACGAAGTGGACCGTGGGCCGCCGCGCTACGGCCCGAAGGGGCGACGCAGCGGCGGCGGGCAGGTCGGGGTGACGGCGGGAAGACCTTGGGGCGGCGGCAGGGACCGCGGGCCGCGGCGCGACAGCCCGAAGGGGCGGCGCGGCGGAGGAGCGCGGGTCGGTGCAACTGCGGGGACGGCCTCTAGACGGCGGCGTGGACCGCGTGCGACGCTCGCTACGGCCCGACTGGGCGACGCAGTGGCGGCGCGAGGGTCGGTGCCGCCACGGGGACGACCTGGAGCGGACGGCCTCTGGGCGGCGGTGGACTGCGGGCCGCGGTACTACGGCCCGAAGGGGCGACGCAGCGGTGACGCGGGTCGGTGCAGCTGGAAGAAGAACCACGGGGCAGCGGCGCTGCGGCCCGACGGGGCGACGCAATGGCAGCCCATTGCTCGATCGGTAGAGGGGCGCGCTGAACTCGGGACGGTCTTCACGGGGCCTGCGGAGGCGCGCGCAACCGACGGGTCAGGTCGGTCGCACGGCGTAGATGAGGCGGATCGCGGCGGCGGGCGGGTGATCAATCCGATCGCGCGTGAGGTCGGGGACGCCGCTCGGTGGAGGCGCGGTGACGGCGGAGTCCAAGATGAAGCCGGCGGCGGCGGGCGGCAGGGCGGCTATGATTGGCCGCCACATGGCGCGAGGCCGCCGGGTCGGGGTGATGCAGGTGTCCCGGTCAGAGCAGGGCGGTGACGGCCGGGGTAGATCAACGGGCGGGCCGTCGCACGAAGGGCGGCGGTGTAGAGCCGCCACATGACGCGGGGCCGTCGGGTCGGGGCGACCGGCGGGCCGACGCAAGGACGCCGCGCGAGGCCGCCGGGCCGGGGCGACCGACGGGCAGACACGCGGACGACGCGCGAGGCCGTCGGGTCGGTGAAGAAGCCGGCCGATTGCGTCGGTGTTGGAGTAGAGGCGCACGGGATCGACGGCGGCGATGGGCGACGCAAACCGGATCACATAGACCGGAAAACCAAAAAAGAGACGCCGATCAAAACGACCGGCGAAAGAGAGAAAACCCGGATCAAAGGATCGAGGAAAAAGACTCTCTAGGGCAGACGGCCAACACGGCCGGCGGACGAATCCTAGGTACGGGCGGCGCGGTCCCCGGCGGCGGCCATGGAGGCCGACCGCCCCGGGGGCGGCGCGCGGGTGCGGAAGCGGCGGCGGCTAGGGTTTAGGATCGACTTGCAATAGATACCATGTTAGAAGGGAGAGAGAGGTTTGGTGAAATTATATTGTATTGCTTGAGCCTCATGGGTATATATATAGAAGTACATGATTATTTTGGAGTACAAGGCAAGGTAGAATAATATCCTACGCTATCCTAGCTTTCCTAATAATCACAATACTCAACAAAGAAGAAGAGGGTGCTGTTCGCGGAATCCGACAAGGACTTCGTGGACATCCTCTTCAGCTTCCTCACGCTCCCCCTCGGCACAATCGTTCGTCTCTTCAACAAGCAGTCCCAGATCGGGTGCCTCGACGAGCTGTACAGGAGCGTGGAGAGCCTCGGTGAAGAGCACTTCCAGACCAGGGATTGCAGGACAATGCTTCTTCGCCCCGTCAATGCCGCTGCGGCTCACTGCGACCAGCTCAAGGTCAAAGTGGACGCTGATCAGACAGGGATACACGTCTGCCCTTATTATTCGAGCTCAAGTTGTGGTACAGGGTACTTCAGCTCAATCCGTGATGTTAGTTGCAAGTGTGGCCGTATGATGGTATGCCTCAGGAAATGGCCTCAGAGTAGTTCTCCTGCTGCTACTGAAGACAGTACTGTGGATGGAATATTTTCCAAAGGTGGCTCCAAGTTCATGGTCACGGATGATCTCCAAGTTGCTCCTTCCTCTACAACTCTCATGTTTTCTCTGATCAACAAGCTTGGGCTTCAGGAACCACTGAATATCAAGGAGGAGGTGCTCCAACTCAATTCCAATAAGGTCTGTCTCTCTATCAGTCTAGCTTGTTTTTTGTTAATTGTTATTTTAGGTATCTATAGTGCAAATTGGAAAAGGATTCCCCTACCAATGACGGTTATATTGTATTTAATCCAGATAATTAGCTTGCTTAGGAGGACGCTGCTGTCTAAGCAACCTTTGACAGGCCTATATTTCGATGTCACTATTGCGCCAAATTTGGTGAGTTTTAATAGGCTTCCTGAGAAACTGTTAACAACACAAGCAATTGTGGCTGATCCCAAGTTCCAACCTATAAAGATAAGGCTCGTTCAGGCAAAGGATGATTCCTCGGTGTTGTATGCTGAAGTCAAGCAAGACCTGGTTGATCTTCTGTTTGGCCTCCTCTGCATTCCTATTGGGTCTGTAATGAAGACTTACGATCAATTGTCACCAGACGGATGTCTTCATAATATCTACAACAGTGTGAATGTAGCTGGTTGTGTCAATCAAGAATGCAAAAGCTTGCTTCTATCCCCAAAGCTGCCCCCTTTCTTTGGGTGCAGCAGCAACGTGCTACAAGTTGAAGAATTATATCCAAGAACGCGTCATTCTCCTTCGAATTATCTCAGCGAGCTGAATCCAAAATCCCCATACCGGGGACGTGATACTGGTTATACAAGCTATGTCAACGTAGGGTCCATCAACTTCATGGTGACCGACGACCTGCGCATCGTCGATTTCTCCCTGGCCAAGAGCCTCCAGGCCATACATTCGGGGAAGATTCCGAACGGGGAGCTCGTGGAGAAAGAGCTAACTCTTGACAAAACCCAGGTAGGCAGTCAAGACTCAAAACTCAAGAGAACTAGTAGCTCATTCTTCTTTCTTTTTCAGTTTTGTACTATGTTCTCAACGACGGTTTGCTTGGATTTACAGGTTCTGAAGCTGCTAAGAGCTGCAATGGCTACTCGCAATGCGCTCAGCAGCGTGCTCCTGCCTCCACCAAAGTATGCCGCAACCACCCCAACTCAAACCACCGCAGCGTCAGGCCTCCAGCTGAGCAGGAGCTTGCGACTCCAGAAGCCCATCCAGCCAGGAGAGTGAATGATGACCCACCTTTGGCCGAGTTACCGTTCTATCGTGCGAAGACAGAAGAGGCAAGAAGATATTCCTGCTGAATAATCAATATAATTGTCCTTGGGAAACTTTTGCAGTTGCGTGTCTAGCTTGCTGCTAATTAGCATCATCATGTTTCAAATGAAACCATGCCTTACATGCAATTGACAAAGTCATCTATTACACACATCGGGTCAATCACGGCAAAGCAACGAGTGAACTAGATAGTTGGTGGGCGACGAGCCGGGGAATGAC
The DNA here is from genome assembly GCF_003073215.2 of Triticum urartu. Classification (NCBI taxonomy): domain Eukaryota; kingdom Viridiplantae; phylum Streptophyta; class Magnoliopsida; order Poales; family Poaceae; genus Triticum; species Triticum urartu. The sequence goes on along the minus strand of NC_053022.1, from coordinate 526,152,967 downwards.
GTGCCGAAAGGGATGGAGTGGTATTCGCAGCGTATTGTCAAGTTTAACCTCTTTAGGTGCCATTTACCTAAACGAGAAACTACTCGTGATCATAGAATAACACATCATCGATTTAGAGCACTGACTGGCCAGATCCCAAACTTACTCAGGCGTCAGGGGGTCAGGCCTTAGGGAACCATGCCTTCCATGCAGTTTACCAAAATTGCAACATCAACGAGTAGACTGAACTATGTAATGGGTGGGCAACCAACGGGGGAATGACGTGCCAAAAGGGGTTGAGTGGTATTCGCAGCGTATAGTCAAGTTTCTGCTGAACCTCTTTAGGTGCCATTTACCGAAACGAGAAACTACTCATGATCATAGAATAACACATCATCGATTTAGAACACTGACTGGCCAGATCCCAAACTTACTCATGCATCAGGCATTAGGGAAACTGGCCGACTGGCGGAACAAACTTGATGACCAAAGTTGACAAATCAATTGGACAGGATGTGTCGCATATTTTGTGTAGGCGAGGTAGGTTCTTGACGTACCTCTAAATTCAAATATCTAATTGGAGAAGACACGAAAAAATCTAAGAAAATATTATGGCACATAAGCTATATGTGATAACGTATATATGTCAGATAAATTTATATATCCGATCCAGCTGCCCCCTTTCTTTGGGTGCAGCGCAATGTGCTCCAAGTAGAAGAATTTCCTACAAGAGTGGGCCGTCCACCGAATGACCTCTACAAGCCGAATCCAAAATCCCATATATTCAGCTCATGTCCATTTGTCGACTGAGGGTCCATCAACTTCATGGCGACCAACGAGCACCATGTCATCGTCCTCGGGGTCTATCATCTCCTCAGCATTGAGGTCCACGATATGTAGCTGCTCCATATCTTCAGTCAAAAAGTCCTCCATCGTGACTACACAAAGTGAAAACTCGTCGTCCATCTCCAGATCCTCGCACGGGCGAGACACCGGTATGGTACTCGGTGCTCGATCAGTTTCCAACAAATGCGTGTTAGCAGATTTTTTCCGGCAATTAAGTACTGCAGCTCTTGGCACGATATTAGCTTGCATGGGTGCCTGTATAGTCGGAACCGGAGGAGATGGTGCAGGGGCACTGCAGTTTGGAAGTTCTGGGTGTTGAGCACTGCCAAGCCGTGTTCCAGGCTCACTGGTCATACTGGATGCTTTGGAGCTCGTACATGTTTCTGAAGGTCTAGTTCGTCGAGGTCTTATGTGCACAAAATTTGTGAATTGTTCAGCTTTCGAAAAATTGGGGACCATGCGTGGTGTGATGATTCGTCCACCAGCAGCAGTAGCTGCAGCTTGTATCAACGAAGGAACATCTGTAGAATTTGCTTGTGACACAGTAGCACGAAAGACTGGAGCACGATGATGAGTTCTTCGTTGTGAAGCTCCTACATGAAAAATCTCAAATGAGCACCAAAAGGCTAGAACAAAGCACTCCAAAGACGCCAGAATGGATTTACATTTGAGATACGCAACAAAACTATAGAACAATAATGTTTGAGCTGTTGATAGTTCAGTAATAAATAAGCATTATTCAAAATGAGAGAGCTCGATCTACTGACAATGTACAGGAATTTTTATAAATACCTGATCTCAATGTGGATAATCTAGGCTTCCCCACAGGCATATCAAGAGCCATATTGAATGCCTTTTGACAAGCTTCTATATCAAAATCCCTGCTGAATGGTTTAGTGTTACCAGGCTTGGCTCCTCGGTGACGCTTGCCAATTTGTACCCATCTCTGAAAACAACGATATACATTACCTAACCGACCACTGATCCACAGTGGAATATGTACACAGGGAGAAACGGATGTCCTAGCTAGCATGCTAACCATGGTAACAAATTAAGATATATATGGAACTTGTATCTAGGCGTAGATCACACACTACCGGAATAACCTTATATGCCTACGGCCTTATCTATGCTGACGGCTGCTGTAGGCAAAGATAGAGCTATGCCGACGGCCTGGGGAATACTGTCGGCATAGAAAAGCCGTCGGTATAGCTCCATCTATGCCTACGACAACCGTAGGCATAGTAAGGCCGTCGGCATACATCGATCTATGCCTACGGCAGCCGTAGGCATAGTTAGGCCGTCGGCATAGAGGTGGCCCTGGTGGCCCGGGACAGACGGCGGACTGATGTCGTCAAATCTATGCCGACGGCCCTGACGGCAGCCGTCGGCATAAATATCATCTATTTTTTTTACCGGGAGCTGCCACGTCGCAGAGCTATGCCGACGGCAAAGCCGTAGGCATAGTTTTCCATCTATGCCTACAGCAAGGCCGTAGCTTGCCGTAGGCATAGCCCCGCCACATGGCGCCTCCTGGTAGCCTCGAGAACTATGCCTACGACATGGCCATAGGCATAGATATCATCTGTTTTTTATTTTAAATTATTTTTGTTTTTTAAGTTAAAATTTGAATGATTTAAATCAAACTTATCTAAACTTAAATATACACAAATTATACATCGACTTGGGGTAGAGTTTTTCATGGATGATGAATATCCAGTTTGTTTTTATTTTTTTAGTATGTTAGAAATGTGACCTCATGCACTTTTGCATATAGGTCTTTATACTTTGTTAAAATCATAAGTAATTGATACTTGGATTGATTTTGAAAAAATTATATGGTTTTTTATCATAATCTTGAAAGGATTCTGCTGCTATACTATGTTTCAAATTTGAACAAACTTAAAACATGTTTGCTTCAAATTTACACAAAGCACCCTTTTGTTTTGAATTTTTTGTGTATTTTTCATTCCTTGGCCAATCGAGACAAATTTTATATCTACATCCATCAGATTGTTTCAAGGATTGTGGTGGCAGGCGCAAACACCCGACAACCGGCTCCGGAGTGTGACCCCTTCATGGACGACGATGCCGTCGGCACTTGAACGGGGAAAACGGCCACGTTGGGCCGATACAGAGGGAATCTTATGGCCAGGGGCCTTTGGGGGCTAGCTATGCCACCAAATCTTGCGTTGGGTCCTCTTACATGTTTGGAAGTGTGGTGTCAGGTGCAAACACCCTTCATGCGGCTCCGGAGTGTGACCCCCTTCACGGAAGGCACTGCCGACGGCACTCGAAGGGGGGAAACGGCCGCGTCGGGTTGACACAAGGGGGATCCGATGGTGGGTTGGGCCCAGACCTTGTTCTGAAATGTTCCTATGGGATGACCTATCACAACCAGGTGGAAATGTCCCTTGCTCATAGGCCGTCCAGTGAAAGTCAAAGGCCTAGATCTTCGGGTCAACGGGGCTAGGGTTAGCTCGGTCGGGGGCCTTCGGGGGTAGCAATGCCACCAAAACATGCATTTGTGTCTTAATATATGTATACAAGTGTGATGGAGGGTTGAAATAGCCAACGGAGCAACGGGTAGCACACTTCCTTCACAAAATCGGACACGTTCTCTCTCGATAACTAGATACTACCTTGGAGATGGTGTAGTTTACAAGCGGCCTCTGGTCAGGCTTCTGCGAAACATGCTCTGTTTTCTTTATTATCACGAGTTGAAAAATTAGTAGTGGGAAGTAAACTTTTGTTAACTTCTTGGTTGAACCAATGGAGCTACTGTTATATTTGTTGCTCAACTAGTGCTGCAATGATGGGATCGAATGATTGCATGACCCTAATGTTGGCCTATCATTTCAATTATCTTGGTCTTATAGATGTTATTGTTCCTGTCATATAGCACATGCTAGTTTCTTTATTGGTTGGCTGCTGGTTCTGTTTGTTCATATGCATAAGTGCTACTGTTTCTTTGTTATCTTATAAAGGATATAGTCCTTCATTTGTATATAGCCGTAACTCTCTTATTGATCAACATATACTGATTCATCTCTTTACTGCAATTACTCTGTGTACTTCATGATTTGCTCCTGTAGTGGTATAAAATTATAGTTTCTCTTTCAAGCTGGTATCTGTGTTTGATATATACTAGTCTTTATCTAAATACCATGTATTGGTATCTCTTGTATGGTTTAGTACATCATCTACTGGTGGTTTAGTTGTATATTGTACAGGACATAGTCCTGACGGTTGCATGTAGTGATAATTCTTTCTTTGCATTAGCTATTTCATATGTTTCAGATAATTTAGATGCATGCTTATACTCCTATCTATACCAGGTGCATGTGTTGTGCTTGTGTACCTATATACAGAATAGTACCCATGTGTAAGTGGGTGTATGTGTTCTGCTTATAGCAGATGTTTAGTAAATGTGCTATCAATGGCCTATTTCTTCTTGCAGGTTATGGACTATATCTTTCCTTGCCAATTCCCTCTCTCTTAAATCTGATTTGAACAGATGCTGCACTGGTCTCTTCACTTTCTTTCTTTCTCTCCTACTCTCACTGATAAGAACAGGTGCTCCTTAATCTTGCCATGCCAATGATGGTGTCCTGAGGCTCTCATCGTTACTTAAAGATGCTGCACTACTTGATCCAATGATGCAATAGTCCTAGCACTACTAGGCTGCCTGAGGACAATCCCTACTTCGAACCCTACCTCTGGGCTAGTTGATTAGTAGTGGGTTTGTTGGATTTCATCTGAAAACTAACCCAAGCTTAATTGAGGGATCCCCTAATCATGGAGTTAGTTCTAGTTTGAGTTGATCTTTGGGTTTGGCTTTGATCTATACTTTGCTGGCTCTACTTCTGTCTTTTGGGTTATTGGCTCCATTTATGCAGTGTTGGCTCTCTTCTACTATTTCTTTGATCAACTTAATCTGATTGGGGTTTGACTAATGTTTCCAAACTTGTAAGTGCTAGCTCCTACAGCAAAGGCATTTTGCTAAGGGGAATGCTATATTTAAACCTTGATCAAGTTTTTCCTGTTTGTTGTTTCTTGTTTTGCAGGTTGATGAACTGGAAGAAAGAAGCAGAAGATGATAGTTTAGTATAGGTTTAGTTTAGGACTTTTTCTTTCTTCTTTTATTTCTTTTTCTTCTAAGTGTAATTCCTGAATGCTTGTAATTGACATTTATATTAATAAAGTCTATTGTTTATTATTCAGACCAAATAATTGTAGTGTTCCATATATTATGAATATAGTTTCTTTTATTTACTTTTTGCAATATCACTTGTATTATTTATTCATCAATATAGAGAGTTCCTAGCCGAGGGCTATGCCTGCGGCAAAGCTGTCGGCATAGATCATCTATGCCTACGGCAAAGTCGTAGGCATAGTACTCAGCCAGGAGCAACCATGAGCTGCCACGTGGCAGGACTATGCCGACGGCAAAGCCATGTTGCCAGGAGTCACCAGAGGCCGCCACGTGGCAGAGGTATGCCTACGGCAAAGCCGTCGGCATAGGTGAAAATCTATGCCGACGGCTTTGCCGTAGGCATACCCCTGCTGCCAAGAGTCGCCGGAGGCCACCACATGGCAGAGGTATGCCGACGGCAAAGCCGTCGGCATAGATTTTCACCTATGCCGACGGCTTTGCCGTAGGCATACCTCTGCCACGCAGCGGCCCGTGATTCGTCAGCGCTTTTGACGGCGTCGTCCGTTGCCGTCAGGTGAAAATCACTGCCGACGACTAAACTATGCCGACGGCCGGACAGAAGCCGTCGGCATAGGCCCCTATGCCGACGGCTAAACTATGCCGACGGTCTGACAAGACTACGCTGACGTGATCTATGCCGACGGGTCTATGCCGACGGCAGCCGTAGGCATAGGTGTATGACGAACGCCGGTTCTTCCTCGACCTCCATGACGTGAGCCGACAGTTAATTTGAGTTTCATGTTCCGAAAGCCGAACGAAACGTGTAGGCTCTGCTCGACACCATGCCATGTTCCAAAAGCCAGATGAAACATGCACGTGATGCTTTCGAAACCCAGCCCATCGGCCCGCCAACCATATATCATTTCCTTTCATTTTCACCGAAAAAACAGCCCGCGAATGAAATCAGAATTAGAAAAAAAAGAAAAAAAATCAAGAGAAAGACCCACACACTCAATTTCAGTTTCACTTATTCTCATTGGTGGATCCATTTGTGCCACGGATCGATGACCTGGCTCACATCCATTTGTGCCCAGGAATCCCACAATCCCACATCCATCCATCCATCCGACCCAACGCACCAACACACACACACACTCTCTCTCGCTCGAACCCACCCAAACCCTCGTCGCCTCCTCTCTCCCCCCCGAACCCCTCTCTCCCTCGCCGCCGCCGCCACCCACGCCGCCCGGTTCCGGCGAGCTCCGTCCGCGCGCAGCACACCGGCGAGATCCCCTTGGTCCGCATCTGGCTTACCTCCATGCAGATCCGTGGCTCCCCCACTAGCTAGGGTTTTGCATCCCCTTTTGTTCGCCAGGATCCGCCATGGCAGGCCATGGCGAGGCCATAGGTGACCGGATCCAGCACTGGTAAGCCCCTCCCCCTCCTTCGCCCACCATCTCCTCCTCAGCTCACCTCATCTTCTCTTCCTTCTCTGCAGGTCGCCATGGGCGTGCCGGTGACGACGGCAGGAGGGGCGCACCTCCGTGGGGCGGGACGCCACCATGGAGATGGATTCCCTTGTCCCCCACCACGCAGCGGCACCATGGAGCCTCCCAGCGCCCCAAACCCTAGCGGAGAGAGAGGAGCTGCTCCTAGTACAGCACGCCATGGAAGGGATTTTTTTGGTCTTTTTGTTGTTGTTTCTCTTCCCGATCTAATCATGTGGAAGGCCCTTTTCCTCACCATGATTTATTCATCTCCCCTTCCTCTGTTTTGTGCAGGTTGCTCTAATGGCGAAGCATCTTCTGCAGGATACCCTCCACCCCTCCCCTGCATCCACCTCCTACCCCCATACATGGTGAGCTACAACCTCTCTTTCTAGCCCTTGCAAATCTGATCTGGAGTGGACATGAATTGCAATTGTCATGGACACTACATAACAACAAGTATTGGTTCAGTTTTTGTGTGAAATTCGATTGTCATTGTGCTTTTTGATGCTTGCTTCAGAAAAATAAAATCATGGATAGATAGAAGATGGAAACAGTGAGCTTCCTTTCAAGTTAGTAATACTAAAAATCATTTGGCTCATTAATTTTTCATGTCTTGTGTTAAATCCACTCCATTGCAATCTAGCTATGTATGGATGGTTTGGTACAATTTGCCATGGATGAGTATAGTAGTTACGTACACATGTGCTCTGTAGTTTTAGTTTTTCTTGTGTTGCTGCACTTAGTCTAGAGATACAACAACATTAGTTAGGTCATGGATGGATGGATCAATACATACAGCTAGCACTGCTAGCAACAACAACAAAATAACCTTGTGATTGATTCTGTTGACGCTAGCATGCTCTATTAGTTTTGGAGCCCAACCATGGACTGTACGTACTAAGCTAGCTCAAGCACACACACATGCAGCTTGATTTATTTCTGTAGATACTACCAGCAACACGCGTGTCTCCTATACTAGCTTGCTTAATTTCTGTACTAGATCAACGACACTAGCACTTACTTGCTTGTGTCATGGAAAAGATCATTCCTATTTATTTGTGCTCTGTTTTCTTTATTATCACGAGTTGCAAAATTAGTAGTGGGAAGTAAACTTTTGTTAACTTGTTGGTTGAACCAATGGAACTACTGTTATATTTGATTTGTTGCTCAACTAGTGCTGCAATGATGGGATCGAATGATTGCATGACCCTAATGTTGGCCTATCATTTCAATTATCTTGGTCTTATAGATGTTATTGTTCCTGTCATATAGCACATGCTAGTTTCTTTATTGGTTGGCTGCTGGTTCTGTTTGTTCATATGCATAAGTGCTACTGTTTCTTTGTTATCTTATAAAGGATATAGTCCTTCATTTGTATATAGCCGTAACTCTCTTATTGATCAACATATACTGATTCATCTCTTTACTGCAATTACTCTGTGTACTTCATGATTTGCTCCTGTAGTGGTATAAAATTATAGTTTCTCTTTCAAGCTGGTATCTGTGTTTGATATATACTAGTCTTTATCTAAATACCATGTATTGGTATCTCTTGTATGGTTTAGTACATCATCTACTGGTGGTTTAGTTGTATATTGTACAGGACATAGTCCTGACGGTTGCATGTAGTGATAATTCTTTCTTTGCATTAGCTATTTCATATGTTTCAGATAATTTAGATGCATGCTTATACTCCTATCTATACCAGGTGCATGTGTTGTGCTTGTGTACCTATATACAGAATAGTACCCATGTGTAAGTGGGTGTATGTGTTCTGCTTATAGCAGATGTTTAGTAAATGTGCTATCAATGGCCTATTTCTTCTTGCAGGTTATGGACTATATCTTTCCTTGCCAATTCCCTCTCTCTTAAATCTGATTTGAACAGATGCTGCACTGGTCTCTTCACTTTCTTTCTTTCTCTCCTACTCTCACTGATAAGAACAGGTGCTCCTTAATCTTGCCATGCCAATGATGGTGTCCTGAGGCTCTCATCGTTACTTAAAGATGCTGCACTACTTGATCCAATGATGCAATAGTCCTAGCACTACTAGGCTGCCTGAGGACAATCCCTACTTCGAACCCTACCTCTGGGCTAGTTGATTAGTAGTGGGTTTGTTGGATTTCATCTGAAAACTAACCCAAGCTTAATTGAGGGATCCCCTAATCATGGAGTTAGTTCTAGTTTGAGTTGATCTTTGGGTTTGGCTTTGATCTATACTTTGCTGGCTCTACTTCTGTCTTTTGGGTTATTGGCTCCATTTATGCAGTGTTGGCTCTCTTCTACTGTTTCTTTGATCAACTTAATCTGATTGGGGTTTGACTAATGTTTCCAAACTCGTAAGTGCTAGCTCCTACAGCAAAGGCATTTTGCTAAGGGGAATGCTACATTTAAACCTTGATCAAGTTTTTCCTGTTTGCTGTTTCTTGTTTTGTAGGTTGATGAACTGGAAGAAAGAAGCAGAAGATGAAGAACTAGATAGTTTAGTATAGGTTTAGTTTAGGACTTTTTCTTTCTTCTTTTATTTCTTTTTCCTCTAAGTGTAATTCCTGAATGCTTGTAATTGACATTTATATTAATAAAGTCTATTGTTTATTATTCAGACCAAATAATTGTAGTGTTCCATATATTATGAATATAGTTTCTTTTATTCACTTTTTGCAATATCACTTGTATTATTTATTCATCAATATAGAGAGCTCCTAGCCGAGGGCTATGCCTGCGACAAAGCTGTCGGCATAGATCATTTATGCCTACGGCAAAGTCTTAGGCATAGTACTCAGCCAGGAGCAACCATGAGCTGCCATGTGACAGGACTATGCCGACGGCAAACCCATGTTGCCAGGAGTCACCAGAGGCCGCCACATGGCAGAGGTATGCCTACGGCAAAGCCGTCGGCATAGGTGAAAATCTATGCCGACGGCTTTGCCGTAGGCATACCCCTGCTTCCAGGAGTCGCCGGAGGCCGCCACGTGGCAGAGGTATGCCGACGGCTTTGCCGTAGGCATACCTCTGCCACGCGGCGGCCCGTGATTCGTCAGCGCTTTTGACGGCGCCGTCCGTTGCCGTCAGGTGAAAATCACTGCCGATGGCTAAACTATGCCAACGGTCGGACAGAAGTCATCGGCATAGGCCCCTATGCCGACGGCTAAACTATGCCGACGGTCTGACAAGACTACGCTGACGTGATCTATGCCGATGGCAGCCGTAGGCATAGGTGTATGCCGACGGGAAATGGCCTATGCCGACGGCCCAGGGCCGTCAGCATAGGTGGCGAGTCCGGTAGTGACAGGGAAAGAAACATGAGAATTGTGACAAGAAGCAACACATGCACTTACCTACTTACCTTGCATATTTGCAAATTAAGCATGTTACCGGTTGATCATAATAAGTCGGGAAGTCTGAAGACAACTAATCAAATAATTGTAAATGAAACAAGGATGAACTGTACCAAACATATGAATAAATCTCGAAATTTCACTATTAAGTTTTAACCAATATGGAGGTCATAAACTAGATGTAACTAGGTATGAGTCATTCAAATCACACTGGATGTGATCCATTGCTGCCCCGTGCACCACACACGATCGAGCACTCCATGAAAAAAACCTCGAATCCATATATTCTTCTACCCTAACCTCGCGCGAGCACTCAAAGCTTCTTCGGTTTCGAACTGCGCTATGCTGAGGGGAAATCAATAAAACGAGAGAACCGGTATGGCCCTCTGTGACGGATTCGTGCGTCCGCGCTTCTGTAAACCCAAAACAACACACACGAATCAGATGAGATCGAATGGCTGACCTCAAAGACTTCCTTGCCGCTGGGGGCGGCGTCCATGGCGCTATGCGGCGGCCGGGGCTCTCCCATGCTAGGGTTTTGGTGGCTTGATGGCTACGGGGAGGAGGAATTTATTGAGGCCTTTTTTCTGTGAGACAACTGGAAAAGGAAACGACGGTGCCCGTCCGATCCGATTGTCCACGGGGTACAAAATAGACGCGGGCCCCCGCGTCCAGGGCCCAACAGAACCTGGGATCCCCCCCCCCCCCTCGGGCCTCCATGCCACAACGAACAAAGATGGCAAACCCTATTTAGCGCTCGAGGACCTGGTTCGTTCGTTAATGGTACGCGGCGCTCACGCGCCTGCTAAAAAACACAAAGAGTTGATGCTTCCTGTGTGTTTTTTATTAGTGTTTTCTGCTCGAGTTTTTTCAACCGATTTTTTCCAGTTTTAAATTTTTCGGTTTAAATTTTGTTTTTTTGTATTCCTACTTATTTTTAAAAAATTTAGTTTTATTATTCGTTTTTATTTTCTCCCTTTTCTTCATTGTTACCTTTTTGTGAATACATTTTTAAATACGTGGACTTTTTCAAATTTGTATTTTTTATAAAAATAGTTAATAAATAATGTTTATGAAAGTTTTTCATATAAGTGAACTTTTTGTTGGAAATATGCCCTAGAGGCAATAATAAATTAGTTATTATTATATTATATTTCATTGTTCATGATAATCGTTTATTATCCATGCTAGAATTGTATTGATAGGAAACTCAGATACATGTGTGGATACATAGACAACACCATGTCCCTAGTAAGCCTCTAGTTGACTAGCTCGTTGATCAATAGATGGTTACGGTTTCCTGACCATGGACATTGGATATCGTTGATAACGGGATCACATCATTAGGAGAATGATGTGATGGACAAGACCCAATCCTAAGCCTAGCACAAAGATCGTGTAGTTCGTATGCTAAAGCTTTTCTAATGTCAAGTATCATTTCCTTAGACCATGAGATTGTGCAACTCCCGGATATCGTAGGAATGCTTTGGGTGTACCAAACGTCACAGCGTAACTGGGTGGCTATAAAGGTTCACTACAGGTATCTCCAAAAGTGTTTGTTGGGTTGGCACGAATCGAGACTGAGATTTGTCACTCCGTGTAAACGGAGAGGTATCTCTGGGCCCACTCGGTAGGACATCATCATAATGTGCACAATGTGATCAAGGAGTTGATCACGGGATGATGTGTTACGGAACGAGTAAGGAGACTTGCCGGTAACGAGATTGAACAAGGTATCGGGGTACCGACGATCGAATCTCGGGCAAGTATCGTACCGATGGACAAAGGGAATTGTATACGGGATTGATTGAATCCTTGACATTGTGGTTTATCCGATGAGATCATCGTGGAGCATGTGGGAGCCAACATGGGTATCTAGATCCCACTGTTGGTTATTGACCGGAGAGTTGTCTCGGCCATGTCTGCATGACTCCCGAGCCCATAGGGTCTACACACTTAAGGTTCGATGACGCTAGGGTTATAGGGAATAGATGTACGTGGTTACCGAATGTTGTTCGGAGTCCCAGATGAGATCCCGGACATCACGAGGAGTTTCGAAATGGTCCGAAGGTAAAGATTTATATATGGGAAGTCATCATACGGTCACCGGAATAATTCGGGGGTTACCGGTATTATACCGGGACCACCGGAGGGGATCTGGGGGTCCACCGGGAGGGTCCACCTGCCCTGAAGGGCCCTATGGGCTGTATGTGGAGAGGGACCAGCCCCTTATTGGCCTGGGCGCCTCCCCCCCTAGGGCCCATGCGCCTAGGGTTTGGGGGAACCCTAAAGGGGGGGCGCCCCCCTTGCCTTGGGGGGCAAGGCAACCCCCCTTGGCCGCCGCCCCTTCCTCAGATTGGATCTGAGGGGGCCGGCCCCCTTCTCCCTTGCCCCTATATATATGTGGGGATTGAGAGGGCAGCCGCACCCAAGTTCTGGCGCAGCCCTCCCCCTCTCCCAAGTCCTCCTCTTCTCCCGCGGTGCTTGGCGAAGCCCTGCAGGATTACCACGCTCCTCCTTCACCACCATGCCGTCGTGCTGCTGCTGGATAGAGTCTTCCCCAACCTCTCCTTCTCCCCTTGCTAGATCAAGGTGTAGGAGATGTCACCGGGCTGTACGTGTGTTGAACGCGGAGGTGCCGTCCGTTCGGCACTAGGATCATCGGTGATTTGGATCACGACAAGTACGACTCCATCAACCCCGTTCACTTGAACGCTTCCGCTTAGCGATCTACAAGGGTATGTAGATGCACTCTCCTTCCCCTCGTTGCTAGATTACTCCATAGATTGATCTTGGTGATGCGTAGAAAATTTTAAATTTCTGCTACGTTCCCCAACACTTTTTTCAAATCCGCTAATGTTTTAAAGTGTGTGAACATTTTTGAATGAGCAATCATTTAAAAAATTCATGAACTTTTTTCAAATATGTGATTAATTTATGAGCCAACACATAAACGGGTGGATGGAGATGACCTTTTGGTGTAATATATGGATTTCCCACTTGGATGCTAGTGTAAGGCGTCGTCGATAAGTTTTCTCGTTTGTGTTAAAAGAGAGTTAATTGCACAGAAGTACCACAATTCGGGCATAACATGCAGATTGGTACCATGATTGCTAATTTTTGCGTGTCAGTACCAACATTGGTCTAAGTTTTTGCAAATTAGGCTAAAACGCGTATTTATACGTATTGACGCCCGATCCGACAGCTCGGGCCCACCCGTCAGGTGCCACGCTGGCCAATCGGCGTGTGCCCGCGCGCTGACTAGGACAAGCCGGTGCGCTGTTGCTCTCCAACCTGGTCCGGTCGCACCAGCTCCAGCCCGGCCGCACCATTCCCTTCCCCTCCTCCTCCTTGCTCGTTTCCTCCGTCGCCACCGCCCGCGTCCCGACTGCCGGCCGCCGCACCGCCCCGCCGACGCCATGGTTTTGGAGGACGAAAGCAGCGACGATGGCGAGGGCGTCCATGGCGGCGGTGAGATGCCGTTCTGGCCTCCTAGCGGAACGGCTGGCGTCGACTGGGATGGCGGCGACGACTCCAGCTCCGCGTACTCGACCGACGACGAGGAGTCGATGTTACTCACCATGGAGCAGCGGTTGCGGTTGGCGCATCAGTGGGTGGCGAACCCTAGCAGCAGCCATGAGTTGACGCATGGACTTGGCGGCGTGCTGTAAGTACCCTTGTCCTCTTCCTCCTCTGATTTATCCAATTGGGCATTTTTAGGGTTTGTTCATCTTCTGCTTTATCCAGTTGGGGATTAGGTTTTATCCAATTGAAGTGACTAGTATAGGAAAATTAAACTAACCTAGTAACATAGTGTATTGCACTCTCAAATTAGTTCAATGACAGTAAAAATTTGGGATTATTGTGGCTCTCCAAATTGTTCTGTACTGTCTGGTACTGTTACTTTAAATTGTTTTGTACTGTACTGTTGCTCTCCAAATTTTGCTATTGTGCTCAATTAGTAAATAATAGACTTACAGGTTACTTTAAATTGCACTGTACTGTACTGTTGCTCTGCAAATTAAGAGTAATTATAATGAATACATGAAATTTAATTTGTTCTGTAGTTTGGATGAAGACATTTGGGAAGTAAGGATCCATTTTGATGCAAGAGAGCCATTGGAGATGAAGCTGTGTGGTTCAGATATTACTTATCTGAATTTGGTTGCAGTGATGGAAACCCAAGGATTTAATGCATATGATTGTTTGTTTCACATTGAAAATCCATCTTTAGGAGAGAAAGGGCTGGATTTGGTAGACAGTCATGCAGAATTACAGATGATAAAGAGGAAGATCCAGGACAAATTGGTGCTTAATTTGCTAGTCAGGGCTTGTCCACCCCCTGATACTGATTTTGATAGGCAGCATTTAGAAAAACCAGACTTGTCCACTGTGGTGTACCAAGAGCCTATTGTTTATGATCTTAGTGAGCCTCCTATCTTAGCTGTTGATAAGGAAGGAGTAGTCTTTGACAGTCAATGTATCACACATCACCCTGCTGGTCCTGCTGGTGTTTGCACACAAGAAAGCAAAAATGCAACAGACAAGTTGAAAGCAGTTTTGGAAGAAGAAGAAGAGGGATATCAAGGATTTGAGGCTTATGAGGACAGTGATGACTCTGATGAGGATGGTCAAATTGGAAGTGACCCTAATTACATGGTTGATGATGAAGATGTAGAGGTGGAAGAGGGAAAGAGACAGAGAGAGCTAGAAGCACAAGAGGAAGAATCAGATGATGATCAATCAGAAGAGGAAGAAATGCTGGATTATGAGGGTGACACTGAAGTTGAGGACCCATTTGAGGTAGAACAAGATAGGACTTTTGAACAAGAAGAAGAAACTATAGTTGAACCTGTAAAGAAGAAGCAGAAGCTGCTAGTTAGAAGAGGCCCAACCACTAGGTCACATTGTAGTGAGCTACCAGAGGTTGAACCTGATTTCAGACCATCATCAGATGAAGAAGAGAAGGGGTTGTTGAGGGAGAGTGATGATGATGGTTTTGAGCCACTCTCTTTTGTCCTACCAAATAAAAGGAAGAGTAGGGCAAAGAAAAGGCCTGCTAGGAAGTGGTATAATGAGAAATTGGAGCAACCACATGAGCAACTGTGTATGAAGTTGTGTTTTAGGGATCAGCATCAATTCAGAGATGCTTTGTTGAATTTGCACATCACCCAGGCCAGGAATTTCAGGTATCACAGGAATTCAGATCAGAGGATAATTGTTGAGTGTACAGATAAACAATGCCACTTCTTAATGGTGGCAGCAGTTATAAAAGGGGAGAAAACCTTTGTAATTAAGAAGATGAGACTAGAACACACTTGCCCTAGTACCACAGAGACCACCAGGGTTAGTGCTAAGTGGCTAGCACAGAAATATGAGCATCTCTTTAGATCTGATATAACTACTGGTATTCAGACTATAATTGATGCATGCAATGAAAAATATGGTGTAGATGTGCCCAAGTGCATGGCATATAGGGCAAAGAACATAGCTATTGAAGCTGTGTTAGGAGATCACAAGAAGCAATATCCTAGGCTTAAAGACTATGCTCAGACTGTCATGGACACAAACCCTGGGAGAAGAGTAATAGTCACTACTGTTACTCCAACACCAACTGCAAGAATACCCCACCCAGGCCCAAGATTCCATGCCATGTTCTTTTGCATGAATGGAGCAAGGGAGGGGTTTCTCAATGGGTGTAGGCCATTCATTGGTTAGTTCCTAAACCTTGTGCACCATTTACATATTGTAGAGTACTACATTTTGTTTCTCACTTGAATGTATTTAATGTTTGGAAATGTTGATTATGCAGGTGTTGATGGGTGCTTCATTAAGCTCACTACAGGTGCTCAACTCCTTGCTGCCACTGGTAGAGATGGCAACAATAACATATATCCACTAGCATTTGGCATAGTTGGACAAGAGGACAAAGCTAGTTGGTGTTGGTTTCTACACCAATTGAAAATTTGCCTAGGGGGAGAAGTGGGCAAGTTTGGACCTTATACTATAATGTCAGATAGACAAAAGGTATGTGTTTTGCAGAAGTGTTTACATTAGCTTAGAGTTTCATTATGTTTTGCACAAGTGTTTATAGTAGATTAGAATGCATATTTAATTCATTGGTGCATATTTCTTTAGGATGTAGCTTAGACTTGTTATATTGTTTGTGTCAGGGGTTACTGTATGCAGTGAATGCTGTGTTTCCAAATTGCAACCAAAGGTTCTGCCTTAGACATATATATGCAAATTTCCAAAATGCTGGGTTTAGGGGTGAAGATCTTAAGAAGTGCATGGATAATGCTAGCTATGCCTACAATGAACACAAATTTAATATTGCAATGAATGATCTTAGAGCTGAAAGTGAGGAAGCTTGGGAGTGGCTTACTACAATACCAAAAAAGACATGGGCAAGGCATGCATTTGACACAAACTGCAAGACTGACTTGGTAGTGAACAACTTGTCTGAGGTGTTCAACAAGTACATTCTAGATGTTAGGAGAAAACCTATAAGGACAATGTGTGATGGGATAAAAGATAAGCAGATGGTGAGGTGGCACATGAAGAGAGAGAGTGTTAAGGAAGCAAGATGGGAGATAACACCTCATTACAGTGAGAAGCTAGAGGCTGAGAAGGAGAGGGCCAGATACTGCAAGCCAATACAGGCAGGGGTCAACTTATGGCAAGTTACAAGTGGGCAACAAAGACATGATGTCAACCTGGAACTTCAGACATGTGGATGCAGGAAGTGGGACCTTAGTGGCATACCTTGCAACCATGCCATCTCTGCAATAAACAAGGCTAAAAGGAAACCAGAGGATTGTGTCAGCAAATTCTTCAAGAAAGATTTTTATGCTGCAGCTTATGAACCAATGATCTTTCTTGTGCCTGGTGAGCATGATTGGACAAGGACCCCTGGTCCAGACATAGAACCACCTGCATTCAAAATCAAGAGAGGAAGAAGGAAAGAAAAGAGGATCAAGGGCAAATTTGAAGTACCAAAGCCAAAAGAAACTTCAAGAATGGGGACCATAACATGTGGCAATTGTGGTCTCCAAGGGCATAGGTACACAAACTGTCTTAAACAGTTGACGCCTGAGCTAGCTTTGAGGCAGAATAAGCATGTGGTAATAATTTTTCACCTTGAAATATACTAATGTTTTCTTTCTTGTACATTTCTTTCTAGCATTATTAATTGTTTCCTTTTCTTTGCAAGGCTACTCCAAGTACCTCACAGCCAAGAGCTGCTGGTCCTTCTACTGCACCAACAGCAAGACAGCCAAGACCTGCTGCTTCTGCTCCTACACCACCATCATCTGGAAGAAGAGGAGCTGGCAGAGGAGCTGGTGTTACTTCTACTACAACACCACCATCTGGAAGAGGAAGGGGAGCTGGCAGAGGAGCTGGTGCTACTTCTACTACACCAGCACCATCTGGAAGAGGAGCTGACAGAGGCAGAGGAAGAGCTGGAAGAGGTGCTCCCAGGCAATATGCTGGCATTCCTACTGATGGCACACACACTGGATGGATGTCCTACTTCAATGCTAGCATGGGAGGAGGAGGAGCCATGTAATGTGAAATACTGTGGTGTTATTTTGGTTGAACTTGATGCTTGAGGTGGAGTACTGGTGGAGTACTCTAGTAATGTTGAACTTGATGCTTGTCATGTTGAACTTGAGGTGGAGTACTGGATATGTAGAACTTGCTACTGGATATGTGGTTGAACTTTAGGTGATTATCTGAATGTTGAACTTTAGGTGGTTATCTGAATGTTCACCTTTAGGTGGTTTTCTGAATGTTGAACTTTAGGTGGTTTTCTGAATGTTGAACTTTAGGCAGTTACTTGTGACAAATTAGTACCAATACTGCTGCTATCTGTTGCATGTCAGCATGGTGAAATTGCCCACATTCTGGAGTGAGCTCATTGGGGATCTGCGTGATGAAGTATGGAGGCTTAGTGAAGCACGGTGACTCGGGGTCGACGGAGCCACGTAAGCCTAACCATTAGGGTTTACGGTGATTCGGGGTCGACGGAGCCACCTAAGCCTAACCATTAGGGTTTACGGTGACTCGGGGTCGAGGAAGCCACCTAAGCCTAACCATTAGGGTTTACGGTGACTCGGGGTCGAGGAAGCCACCTAAGCCTAACCATTAGGGTTTACGGTGACTCGGGGTCGAGGAAGCCACCTAAGCCTAACCATTAGGGTTTACGGTGACTCGGGGTCGACGGAGCCACCTAAGCCTAACCATTAGGGTTTACGGTGACTCGGGGTCGATGGAGCCACCTAAACCTAACCATTAGGGTTTATGGTGACTCGGGGTCGACGGAGCCACCTAAACCTAACCATTAGGGTTTATGGTGACTCGGGGTCGACGGAGCCACCTAAACCTAACCATTAGGGTTTACGGTGACTCGGGGTCGACAGAGCCACCTAAACATAGGCTTCCAATGCATGATATAACATAACCATCTAATAATCCAGTGCTAACATAACCATCAAATAGTCTTCCAATGCTAACATAATCATCAAAACCTAGTGCATGAGAAATCATAATCTGAAGTCTAGCAAACATAACACAGAATATCTGATCCAGCAAACATAACACACATAACACACAATACTTACTACAGTTCAACATATTATAAAGTACACAACCATTGTTCACAATACATAGTGGAGTTTAGATGCATAGTTCATCCTTTTCTCACAAAAGGATGAAAAGCATATCTACTACATACATACACAGCCATAGTTCATCTTAGAGAAGTTCACATTTAGTAGAGCCATACACTACACAACCATCATGCCCACAAGGTCAGCATTGCCCACTACTCTCATATTCATTTTCTTCACTTCTCTAAGATGGCCTGGATCCCCTTGATCTTCTCCTTCAGCTTCTCCTCTGCCTTAATCAACCCAGCAATCTGAAGCTCTAGCTTCCCCTTCTCTTCACCATGCTTTTCCTTTCCCTTGAGCAAATCAGCAACCTGAAACTTCAACTCTAGCTTATCTTGGGTGAGCTTCTCCTCAGACTTTGTGAGCTCTGCATTCTTCAACTCCAAGTTCATCTTAGCTTCAGTAAGCAATTGCTTATCAGTAATATGCTTCAACTTCAGGTTCTGGATGACTGTAGCTTGAGCTCTTGTCAGGTTCAGTAGCACATCATAATTCTGCTTAAACTTCTCAAACTCTGCATCTTTCTTTGCCATCTTTGCATTCATATCAGCCACCAGTTCACTTCTGCATTCATGCTGATATGTAATGGCAGACTGCAGATGTCTGAAATCCACCACCCTATCCTCCTGGAAGCTCATAAGCTGATGCACATCTTGGACTAGTTTGTCATAGTTGGCCTCCAGGTTGTTCTTCTCTTCTGTCAGATGGTGGATAGTGAAAGAACTTTCAAGATTGTCATTCACCCTAGCACTTTTGGCATCTTCAACCATTGCCCATAGCATCAACAATGCATTCTGCATCATTCTGCATTGTTGGGGGCCACTGGTGATCAACCCATTCAACAAAGCCACAATTGCTACCTTCCTGCAAAAACAACAACAACAACAAAACAGTTCATACATCAAGTAATTACACAAAATCACTGCAGTTGCCAAAAAGAATGTCTAAATTTAGCATCAGACCACTACATTTAACAAGAGGAGCAGCCACTTGAGTAGCTGACTGACTAGTTTAGTTACTGTACTGTTCATATCAAGGAGTGTTCAAATATTTGTAAGCTACTCTACTACCACTATTAACATAAATTACTATGTTAGCACTAGACCACTACATTTAACAAGAGGAGCAGCCACTTGAGTAAGAAAAAATATACTCATGCTTGACCTAAATTACTATTAACATAAATTACTATGCGATTGTACTCCAGCAAAATATACTCATGCTTGACCTAAATAAGCTACACTAACCACTATGAACCAAAATGTTGACAGCAAGCAGAGTACTCCAGCAAACAGAGTTCAATATGGCACTGACCAAGTAAGAAAAAAAAATCAGTATGCCTACAATCCTACAATCCATACCGGTTGTGCACATGCTAAAAACCTCCTGCCTGTGTCTGTTCCTTCAAAGGCAACAAGCCTCTCAGATGCCATGCCGTGCTTCTCACATGGAGACATCACATCCAGCTCAAGCCCCTTGTAATCTGGATCTTCAATGCTGAAAGGGACCTGCAGAAGCTCGCACAAAGACAATGGCCAAATCAAAACCTAGCGATATCAACCAAATCAAGAAATCCCAAATCTGAAACCCTAACCCTAACCCTGTACTGACCTCGCTGAGACCGTCTGTGGAGGAAGACTGCATGTACGGGAGGCTAGAATGGTCGTCGCTGCTTTCGTCCTCCAAAACCATGGCGTCGACGGGGCGGTGCGGCGGCCAGCAGTCGGGACGCGGGCGGCGGCGACGGAGGAAACGAGCGAGGAGGAGGAGGGGGGGGGAATGGTGCGGCCGGGCTGGAGCTGGTGCGACCGGACCAGGTTGGAGAGCAGCAGCGCACCGGCTCGTCCTAGTCAGCGCGCGGGCACACGCCGATTGGCCAGCGTGGCACCTGACGGGTGGGCCCGAGCTGTCGGATCGGGCGTCAATACGTATAAATGTGCATTTTAGCCTAATTTGCAAAAACTTAGACCAATGTTGGTACTGACACGCAAAAATTAGCAATCATGGTACCAATCTGCATGTGATGCCTGAATTGTGGTACTTCTGTGCAATTAACTCGTTAAAAGAAGGTGGACACTAGGCACCGATCGGCTTGTTGCCGCAAAGCCACCCAATATAGCTGTAGCCAACTGTCTGATCTGCCCCCCCCTCTCCCTCCGCGCGCGTGTTGTCTACTCCCCCCCCCCCCCCGGCCCCCGCCGCCTCGATTCTTCATTCCTCCCAAGTGTCGTCGCGCCAGAGCCGATGTCCAGCACACACGAACAAAAACCCCAGACAACCCCCAATGCTGATGACCTCGCCGACTCGCCGCCGCTCTCAGACAGTCATAGTTCCAGGCAAAAACACCGGGCCCATGGTTGCAGCAAAACGCAACTATGGTCCTAGCTATTCTCAAACGCAGTTCCAATTATGCGCTACCATCACAAATTGTCGCGCCATGGTTACAACTCGATGTGTTTCCACCGCAATTGGCTATGGTGACCGCCGGTCTCGCCATGGTGAACGGCTTTAGCAAAAATGACTCACGATTGTAGCTCACCGGCCACCGACTTTTTTGTGCTCGTCGCCGCGCTTGGAGCACCGTGACAGCCATGAACAAAGGATGTAGCAAAAATGTCTCCTGGTAGTAGCAAAAATCAAACACAAGTGCAGCAAAAATTGCCGTCTTTGCGTTGGGGGTCGCCAACTAAGTCGTAATGGATGTAGCAAAAAAAATTCTTCTATGGTTGCAACAAATACGACATCATCATCGTCTCGGGGTCCTGCTAATCATGAATGATGGCAGAAAAAAAGTTCCCGGTGGTGGCTTCCTCCATCGGCGGTTGCGGCATCTCTGAAATGTAGCTCCTCTCGTCAGCCTCGCCAGCTATCTTTGCGTCGTCCCATGACCATATTTTTTTTGAAAGTCACCGGGGGAGGGCGAAGGCCCTCCACCTGAATTTTCTTTTTCCTTTATTAAATCACCCCCGAGGGGCCAGTTTTTTACAGAGAGAGGGAGAGTAGTGACATCACCCCCAGACGCACAGCCCGCGCCATAGAGGGTGGGGGGAGCACAAGCCCTCCCCCGCGGCAGGCAAGATGACTAGCCGGAGTGCACGAACACCAGCAACCACCTGTCGATGCACGGCCGGTCAGCCACCTTCAGGCCCCCCCTCCACAGGGCCGCATCTTCCCTGCAGCAGCCGAGGAGACGAGCGAGGGAGGGCGGCTCGGCCCGGAAGACCACCGCGTTTCTATGCTTTCAAAGCTGCCAACAGCACAGCAGGACAAAGGACGCGGTAGCAGCTTCGCCGGCCATGGCACGGACGTCCAGGTCATGCAGAGCCCCCAATGGTTCTCCAGAACGAATGCGCGAAAGGACAAGCAAAAACCATGTGATCAGCCGTCTCGAGCACATCGCCACAGATGGGGCACTCCGCCTCCTCCGCAGCGACGATGGTTTTCCGAAGAAGGACGTCCCGCGTGTGCACCCTTCGCTGGACAAGGAGCCAGCCGAAGAAACGGACTCGAGAGGGAGCAGCGCACCCCCAAATGAACTCGGCGAAAGTAGCTTGCACCCCACCGAACCTCTCCAGAGCGTAGACTGCAGCCGCTGCAATGCCTCCCCGGGGACCCAGGCACAACACCGAGCTCCGCACGTCGTTCCCCGGGGTCGGGGCGACCCCATCCATGAGCGTCAGGAGGGTGGCCGGTTCCGCCGCACCGGCTGTGGTGAGCCTGGGCACGAGCGCACTGTCCAGCCCGTGGGAGCGCACCCACCACACCGTGACCTCCGGTTCAGTCGCGTGTGAGAGGAGGGCAGGGAAGGCCGCCGCGACAGCTCCACACGGGAGCCAATTATCAAACCAGAAGGATGTTCGCTTCCCGTCACAGACTTCCACCGTCGTAAGACCGCGGTAGAGCGGGAGGAGACTGCTGAGAGCCTTGCCGTGCTCCCCGGTCGTCCGAGCTGCTGACCCGGAGAGGAGGGACCGTCCCGCGAGCTCGGCCCAGACCCACGTCGCCCACCGCGACGATGCGGAGCAGGCATGGAGCCGATGTAGCATCTTGATCAGAAGGCACCGGTTTTGCGTCGCGAGGTCGCGAACCCCCAACCCGCCCTTCGCCTTGGATCGGCATACTCTCTCCCACGCCACCAAGCATTGGGCGCCAGAAGCGCGTTCAGCTGCGTTCCAAAGGAAGGCACGGCGTAGCGAGTCTAGGGCCTTGATCACCGCCGGAGGGAGCAACATAGCCGCCATAGCATACGTGGGAAGAGCATCCAGGACGGCATTGATGAGTTCGAGCTGCCCAGCAGGGGAGAGAAGGCGCGCCCGCCACCCCGACAAGTACTTGTCGACTTTGGCGATCATGGGGAGGAAATCCGCGAAGCAGAGTTTCTCCCAGGAGAGAGGGAGCCCGAGGTAAGCCTGCGGGAATCCTTGGACATCGCAGCCGAGGGCGCCGACGGTTATGTCCAGCACGACCGCCGACACATGCATGGGAACGAGTGTGCTCTTGGAGAAGTTGATGGTGAGCCCCGTGGCGGCCGCGAAGTCGTCGAGGATCCGTCGAAGACCGGCAGCCGCTCCGGCGTCCGCCTTGAGAATAACCAGCGTATCGTCTGCATATTGCAGCACGAGAGGTGGTTCTCCGGCCAAAAGAGGATGGAAGAGCCCGCCGTCTCGCCGGATCATCTACTGCAGCACGCCGGCGACGATGAGGAAGAGGTAGGGCGAGCTCGGGTCCCCCTGACGCAGCCCCCGGCGCACCGTGAACCATTTCCCTGGCATGCCGTTCAGGAGCACCGCCGATCGGGAGGACCGGAAGATCAAGTCCAACCAAGAGCACCATTGGTGAGGGAACCCTCGCACCTCGAGGATGCGGCGCAGCGCACTCCAGTCTACAGAGTCAAATGCCTTGGCGAAGTCGAGCTTGAAGACGAGCGTGGGGGCGTGGCGCCTGTGGCAACACTGGATGACCTCGGCGGCGCAGACAAAGTTCTCGGAGATGCTCCGACCAGCCAGGAACCTAGACTGATCGCAGTCGATGATGCTGCCGATGTGTTGCTGCAGCCGCGAGGTGAGGCCGCGGCAGAGAATTTTCACATCCGCATTCTGAAGAGAGACCGGGCGAAACGGCGTTGGCACCCCCGCCCCTTTGGGCAGGAGGGCGATGTAGGCCCGATTGATCGCGTCGAGGTTCGCCGTCCCGTCATGGACAGCAGCGAATAGCCGCTGCAGGTCCTCGTAGACGACGCCCCAGGCCGCCTGGTAGAACGCCGGGCCGAGGCCGTCCAGCCCAGGCGCGCTTGAACGGTCCAGCAAAGCCGCCGCCTCCTTGATCTCGTCGGCCGAAAACGGCCGAGTCAGGGCAGCCCCGTCCACCCGAGCAGCGTCGCGGTACAGGGCCAGCAGGTCGAAGCGCCAAACGGATGGACGCTCCCTGCCCAGGAGCTCGGAGTAGAAGGAGAGGAGGGCCGCCGCCTTCCCCGCATGGTCGAGGATGGTAGCCCCGTCCACGTCCAAGGCCCGGATGGCGTTGGAGCGTCTTCGCTGGGAGGCGCTTGCGTGGAAGAAGCTCGTGTTCTCATCACCCTCGCAGACGGCTTGACATTTCCCGCGTTGTTTCCAGTACGCGCTTTGGCGCTTGATCGAGGCCACCAGTGCCAGTCGCGAGTCATGACGGAGCCGGATTTCATCTACAGATAAAGGACGGCATTCCTCCCAAAAATCAACCAAGTCAATCAAGAATTTACAGTCATTATCGAAAGTGGGAATGAACTTGTGTTGCCTTTTCCAAACCTTGGCCGCAGCTCTGTACCTCTTCTTGCGGGCTGCCAAGCAGCCCACCGCGCACCGCCCATGACCAACGTTCGACCAGGAAGGAAGGGTGGACGGGAGGAACTGAGGGTCGCGGAGCCAGGCGTTCTCAAAGAAAAAACGCGGAGATGAAGGGATTTTGGTTAGCGCTTCCACGACCAGGGGGACGTGGTCCGAGGTGGGGCGTGGGCGGGAGGAGAGGAACGAGTCCGGGAAGGCTACGTCCCAGGCTGAGTCGAAGAAGACACGGTCTAAGTGAGCCAGTGTGGGCGGGTCTCGCTTATTAGTCCAGGTGAATAGACGATCAGACAGAGCGAGCTCATGCAGCGCAAGACTGTTGATGAGAGAGTTAAAAACCGCAGCGCGGGAGGCATCAAACCGATCGTTGTTTTTCTCGTGGGGGAAACGGATCAAGTTAAAATCTCCAAGCACCATCCAGGGCCCGGAGATGCCCCGGGCGACCGCTTGGAGGTCGTCGACGAAATCCGTCGTGAGGGCGTGATCCGAGGGGGCGTAGACGTTGGTGATCGAGAAGGAGAGGTCGTGGTGGTGGAGAGGAGGGAGGCGGTGAGTGTGAAGCGGGAGGACGAAGAGGAGGCCAGAGACAAGACGCGGGGGTCCCAAGCCGTGACAATACCACCTCGGGTCCCATCGGCATGTTTACAGACATATGACTCGAGACGAGCCGGCAAGAACGAGCAAGCTTTGAGAGGGGGTAGGTCGTCCAACTTGCTCTCCTGGATGCAGGCAATGACAGGGCTGACAGTGTTGATAGAGTTTCTAACAACGTCACACTTATCCCTATCCCCCAGCCCCTGCACATTCCAACACAAGAGCGAGAGCTTGACACACGGGGCACTATCCATTACAGGCATGGACACCGACGAGAACAAGGGAAGACCATGTCCCGAACACCAAGCCCAGGAGAGGAAACAGACACACACCACACCCGCGGGCAGCACAAACATTGTAGGTATCCGCAAACGAGGACCTAGGACACCCTAGGGGGGAAGGAGGAACGGCGCGACTCGCGCGGTACACCGGGGCACACAGAGAGCCCTTACACATCGTCACTAGTCATCACCGGGGTGGAGGGAATCATGGCCGCAGAGCGCACGACCGCCGCCTCCGCGGCACTCAACGGCTTGAGAACCGCATCCAGCATCTTGCCTTTGGCCACCTTGGACTTGAGGCACGGCGAGCAGCCGGAGAGAGCATCACGAAGTGCACGAAGCCACATCGCCTTCTCTTCCATGCCGATCCACTTGGACGGCTCGTCCCGAGCGATCCTGGCGCTCCTACGCCGCTCAGGGAGAGGCGCCACCACCGCCAGAGGCGGCTCCTCGATTTTGACCAACGTGACGCTGGACCGGCCGCCGGGCGATCCCGCGCTGGGAGAGCCCCCCCCCCCCCCCCCCCCCCCCCCCACCACCACCACTGTGGGGCGGCGAGACCTCGTCCTCCACGGGGGGAGCAGGGAGACGCAGGGGCGGGCTGCGGTTGAGAGGGGGGGCACCCAAGAGTCGCAGCATGGAGGCCAGCTGGAACCTGGGGCCCCGCGCACCCCCATGCACGGCAGCGCCCCCGCCAGCCCGGGATCCCGCCGGCTGACCAAGGAGGACGGCTTGGGCGTGGGCGAAAGGGGGTGGCGGCTCAGCAAAAAAAGGGATGTAAGTCCCGTCTGCCGAGAAGGAGTCGTCCCGGCTCCAGGCACGGACGGGACAGACCGCGATAATGCGAGTCCCCCACCGTCCACCAAGGGGCCAAACATCACATGGGACGCGCCGGGGGTTTTGCAGAAGGACGACCGCCCGCACCGTGGCGAGCTCACGGCCGGAGAGCACCAGCGGGTCCACCTCGAGCACTTTGCCGAATCCGGAGAACATGGCGGGGATGCAGACGGGGGTGATGAACTCCGCAGGGAAACCGGTGGCGGCCAGCACCGCGCACACGTCGAGACGTGGAGTGACACGGTCGTAGGCCTCCTCCGCAAAGAGGTCAATGCGGGCGCCCTCGTGTTGGAACGGCTGACGCCGGAGAGCCTCTTCCCGGTCCTCCCAGGTCGCGAAGCGGAGATACATGGTCCCGATCGACGACGGCACGACCTCCGGGAGGAGATGGCCGATGTTGTCAAGGATGGCCGCTTGCACAGCAAGCGTGTCGTTGTGGAAGGCGGTGGGGGGGACGATGACCACTACGGCAAGGCGTTGGGTCGCCGCGTAGTCGCCCTCAGGCATGAAAACCTCCAAGGCGTCCGGGCATTCCGAGTCCGCAATGACGGACGGGATGGAGTTTCCCGACGACACGGAGGAACCGGAGCGCAGAGAGACCCGGGACTCGGACGAGGAGGAGCCGTGGTCGCGAAACGCCAGGAGCTCGGGAGGGGTGGCTGAAGCAGGCGTCGGAGCGGGCGCAACGGGGGCCCCGCGCCCCTCAGGGCCCACCGGTGGGTATGGCGGCGGTGAGTTGACCACCCCCGTGACGGAGATGTCGCGAGGGCGGGGCGACAACAAGGAGGAAGCCGACCCGCCGGAACCAGGTGCCGGGACCCCGGCTCTCGTCACCGCAGCGGGAGCCGAGCTCGACTCCCCCACCTCCAGCCTCCTGGGGTGGATGGACGCGGCACGGCTAGCGGAGGCTGAAGGGCGGGCCCGCGGGTAGGGAGTGGGCTGGCGACGGCCGGGGGGATGCCGCCGCGCGGCGCGGCTATGTCAGGGCGCGAGCGGAGGGGGGGTGGGAGCGGCAGCGTCGCGCTTGGGGGCCATGGCGCAACAGGGAGAGGAGGCACGGTGGCCGGACACCCGGCACCGACGGCACCGGACGGGGTCACGGCAATCTCTGACGAAATGGCGGGTAGAAAGGCAGCGTTAGCAACCGTTGAGAGAGAGCGGCGGCTGCGGGGGACGAGGCTGGTTGTGTTTGTGGGGGCAGCTGGCGAGAGGAGAGCCTGCATGTAAGGGTTGCCCGCCCTAGGCGCAGAAGTGAAGGCGGTGGGTGAGGCAGGTTCGGAGGGAGTAATGCAGGCGCCCGCACCCGCGGCGCATGCGGTGTCACCCACGTGAGCGACAGTTCGGATGGGATCGACTCTGGCCAGGAGCGCGACAGCGGCGTCGGGGTCCGGACCCGACCAATCGCAACTGAGAGGAGAGGTCAGCGGCGTGGGTAGGGGGAGGAGCGGGGGCTCCTGCTACGCCGCACGGACAGGACAACGAATTGACAGTGGTTTAAGCCGACTGCGACGGGGGGCGTTCGCCGCTTTTACACCGGACTGGCGCAAAAGGCGCCGCGCGCGGGCCGTGCATTTACTGGACGACGCCGCGTCAGCAACGGCATCTTGGAGAGAGGCATGGAGGCAAAGGTTGACGGCGACGAGGAGCCCTGGCGAGACCATGACCAGGAACTTCGCAACAGCATCGCTAGCAACGCGGACCGAGAACACACGCAGCCGAACTTAGACCGCCTGCAGCCGCTCGGACGACGAACAGAAGAAGTAGGAGAGGAGGGAGGCAACGCCGTCGCAGTAAAAGCAGTTAGCGACGAACGGCACCACGACCCACACGGTGCCCGGCGCCGATAGGGATGGAAACTCCACGGCGTTGAAAGGGACCCCGGAAAGGAAAGAAGCAACGACGCGGGAATGAAAGGCGATACCTGGACGGGGGACAAGGTCAACGCTGGCGGGGCGGTGCAGCACGACGGGGCACCCAGCAGCAGCATTGGAGGCCGGGCAAGGGCCAAGGGACGGAGCCGGCATCGGTGGTTGTGGTGACGGGAGGATGCGGGAGCTGCAACGGGCGTCCGGCGGATCGCCCGCCGGGTGTGAGTCGCGGGAGCAACTCATCTCTCTCCCAGCCGGTGCTTGGATCTATTCCTTTGTTTTTTGCCAAATGATCTTTATTTCTAAACAGTTTTCAACTAGACAATGAACTATTGAAGATACCATGAACCGTGTTTCGTCCCATGACCATATGACCACTGCCGGAGCTACGTGTTGGTAAAATCGGCCCTGACCCGGCCAGCTCATAGCAATTATAGTGGAGATTAGTAAACTCAGCCATGAGGTTGAAAATTATGGGTCTTCCTTTGTGCCGGTCCGCCCAATTTTGCTACCGTAGCTCCGCCACTGCATATGACCCTGGCCGTTTTGTAGCACCGTTGCAAGCAGCTGGTAGCAAAAAAGCAAAGCTCCGTCGTCCCGGATTGCACACGGCAACGACCTGGTGATAATTTAGTCAGGTCCTCTGACTTTCGATTCTACCCCGTCGTCAGAAAATGAGTAATGTAGGAGCGAGCACCGGAAGTGCCTCCTCAAACACTCTCCCCGCGCGGCTATGTGCCGTAGACACACCCGAAAGAAATATAAAAGCGTTTGTATATTTTTTTAAAGCATTTTCAACGGCCGCACAAAAATTCTGCATCCAATAAACGTTATAACGCGTCACTATAGCATTTTTAGTGCGCTGGTACAAACTTTGCTTTGGCAGGCACCAAAAACGCGCGTCTAAAAAGCAGACATTGCAAAATGTGAAGCGCGCACAATCCGACACCTAAAATATGCTGCGCGCGATAGCGTTTTTCAGCGCGCGCCTAAAAACTTTTAGGCGCTACAACTTTTGTTGAAGCTGCCGGCGTCAAAAAAAATAAACTTTTAATGCGTGGAGCTTTTTTTGGGCGCATATGGAAGATGAGCTTACGGAGGGTGGCTGACAGTAACTCTGATCACATGGGATAAAAACTCTTTCAGTCCAGTGTATCGTCAGTCCTGCGTGCTGACCGGCCCAGTCTGTCGTCGTCGCTGATTGCATACGGCAACGACCTGACCTGATGATAATTTAGTCAAGTACTCTGACTTTTTTATCCTACTCCGTTGGCAGAGCACCACCGGAAGTGCCTGTGCGGTCGAGCCGTTTCGCGCGTCCTCCTCAAACACTCTCCCCGCCCTCCTTCCCCCCGCTCTGGGCCATGGCGGCGTCGGCGAAGACCTTCGTGCTGTACCCGTCGCTCGGCGTGGGCCACCTGATCCCCATGGTGGAGCTGGCCAAGCACCTGCTCCGCCGCGGCCACAGCGCCGTCCTCGCCGTCGTCGACCCGCCGGACGGCGACCCCGCCTCGGCCGCCGCCGTGGCCCGCCTCGCCGCGGCCAACCCTTCCATCGCCTTCCGCCTCCTCCCGGCCCCTCCCAGCCCGGACCCCGCCGCGCACCCGGTCAGGCGCGCCCACGACACGCTCCGCCTCACCAACCCCGCGCTCCGGGCCTTCCTGCGCTCCCTGCCGGCCCCCGCCCACGCGCTCCTGCTCGACATGTTCTGCGTCGACGCGCTCGACGTCGCCGCTGACCTCGCCCTCCCCGCCTACTTCTTCTTCGCCTCCGCCGCCAGCGACCTCGCCGTCTTCCTCAACCTGCCGTACCTCTACCCCGGCCTGCCCTCCTTCAGGGACACGGGCGACGCGCTCGTGCGCTGCCCCGGCATGCCGCCGATCCGCGCGGTGGACATGCTGGTCACGGTGCAGGACAAGGAGAGCGACCTCACCAAGGTCCGGCTGTACCAGTTCAAGCGCATCGCGGAGGCGAGGGGCGTGCTGGTCAACACCTTCGACTGGCTGGAGCCCACGGCCCTGAAAGCGCTCGCCGGAGGCGTCTGCGTGCCCGACCGGCCGACGCCGAGGGTCTACTGCATCGGGCCATTGGTCAACGGCGGCGAAGCGAGCGGGGGCGGCGAGAAGCGGCACGAGTGCCTCGCGTGGCTCGACGCGCAGCCGGAGAAGAGCGTCGTGTTCCTCTGCTTCGGCAGCAAGGGCGCCTTCTCGGCGGCGCAGCTCAAGGAGATCGCTCGCGGGCTAGAGAGCTCCGGGCACCGGTTCCTGTGGGCGGTGAGGAGCCCGCCGGAGGAACAGAGGGAGTTCCCCGAGCCGGACCTCGATCGGCTGCTCCCGGCGGGCTTCTTGGAGAGGACGAGAGGCCGGGGCATGGTGGTGAAGAACTGGGTGCCGCAGGCGGAGGTGGTGCGGCACGAGGCGGTCGGCGCCTTCGTGACGCACTGCGGGTGGAACTCGGCGCTGGAGGCGATCATGTCCGGGCTGCCGATGATATGCTGGCCACTCTACGCCGAGCAGGCGCAAAACAAGGTGTTCATGGTGGAGGAGATGAAGATCGCCGTGGCGTTGGAGGGGTACGAGAAGGGGACGGTGAAGGCGGAGGAGATTGAGGCCAAGCTGAGGCTGGTGATGGGGACGGAGGAAGGGGGGAAGCTCAGGGAGATGCTTTCGGCGGCGAGGAAGATGGCGTCGGACGCGATCGGCGACGGCGGGTCTTCCGAAGTGGCATTTGCCCGGTTTTTGAGTGATTTGGAGAACGGCAGCATGGAGAATGGAGGATGCAACAATTGACAGATGAACTGTGGAAGGATGGTAGCGACACCTTACACAATTCAGATAATAATGCAGATTTTCTGATCAGCATAAGAGAAAAATATGACTTTGTTCATCATAGATGATTATTGTGCTGTCTTTGCATTTGAATTTTTTACATGTACGCATAATTACAGCTCAAATTACTTCCGATCTTTCTGAAGGCATTTGGGCAATGCGTCTTTGATTACAACAATAATAACATCATCAATAAGAGCATATGCTAATTACCAGCAGCTCCTGTGACACGAATACACCAATTTTCTGTATCTAGTGCACCAGGGCTCATTGTTCACATATACTGTATTATACCGGTCAAATTGAATAATGACCACATTACATTATCACGGAGGCATGTGTTACTTTGTCCTTTGTCCTAGCTCTTCTTTTCCACCAGCATAAGAGAAAAATGTGACCTCTGTCTCCATTTCGGAGCTCTAACTCCATTTTTCATGAAATGTGCGCTCCATATTATAGGTGGCCAAACGGGCCGGGATAGCTGGGCCGGCACGGCACGTGCTAAACGGGCCAGGCCCGGCATGCGGCACACCAGGGGCCGTGCCTGGGCCTGAAGGCCGAGCACGTGGGCCGGCATGGCACGGCCTGATTATCGTTTTTTATTATTTTTTACGTATCCTAATGTGGCCCAACAGGTAAAAATAGACTAAAAACGCCCAATGCGCAAAATAGGTGGCAGATTAGCGGGCCTAGCGTGCTTGTGGGCCAGCCTGATTAGCATATGGACCGTGCCTGGGCTGCATGCTGCAGCACGCGGGCTGGCATGGCACGGCCCGTATAATAATCGTGCCTCGGCAGGCCGGACCATGCCAGGCACGATTAGGATGGGCCGGGCCAGGCCGAACCGGCCCGGCCCGTCTGGCCAGCTATACTCCGTATCCCAGCCTGATTCACGAAATATGGAGCAGCACACTTCATCTGCATTTGGATATTGCGGCGGTTGTGCGCAAGCACAAAGTCATTATAATGCGCCCTTCCTAACACCTGTTGTTGGCTCATAGGTCATAGGTTGTTCCCCAATAATCTAAAATTCAAACCAACTTCATTCCTAATAATTTGGACAGATAATTAGTTGTACTGTGACTTACATTGACAGAACAACTAATAATTAGTTAAACTCTAAACTAAATGGCTAACTAGTCTAAAACCCCTACCGGTTCAGTTGCAAAAACTCTAGTGGTGGACATGCCAAACTGTAACAACCTCTCGTCCACGGCTAGTTAAGTTGCACTGAGGGCCATGCCATTGCAATCGGATTAACATTACTTGCAGTTGCAAGTCTGGTGGAGAATTTTCTGCATGCTAAGAAACAGACAACAGAGGGGGCAAGAGCAACTCCAATGGAGCGACCTAAACGGACGGCGATTTCGTCTGCTTTTTGTCCGTTTGGGTCGGCCGCCCGTCCGGCGTCCAGCCTCTTTTAGATTTGGATCGGCACGGGACCCACCGCGCCGACCCCTTTCATGTCCGCGCGCAATTTTTAGAAAAAGGCCCACGGCCATAGATCAGCCAGCGGCCATGTCGTCGCCCTGGTTTTGGCGCTCCAACGTGCGCGGGGAATTGAGCAGCCTAGCGCGCTGGTTTTGGCGCGCCGCGTCCAACGCGCGTTATTAAGAAGGCGTTCCCTCCACACTCTGTCGGCCGCCCACTTGCTTCGCCGCCTCTCACTCGCCTCGCCGCCTCTGCGCCACCATGTCGATGCGCCGCCTGGGTGCTTCGGGTTTTTCCGGAGTCCGCGAGTGCCACTCCAACGCCTTCTCCTCCGAAATCTGGTTTGGCGAAAAACGCCTCAGTGTCGACACCTTCGACACCGCAGAGGAGGCGGCCCGCGCGTACGACGCGGCGGTGTGGCGCCTCCCGCTACCTCGTCGGGAGATGAATTTTCCCGACGTGTCAATGAGCCAGCGAGCGCAGGATCTCGAGCCTTTCCCGTGGCTTTTCACCGACGAGGATCGTCGTAACAACTGGATGTGGCAGCGTCGTCTCGCCATCGCCGAGATGGACGTGGAAGCCATGGCGGTGTGGCGTGAACGCTTCCCGCAGAACATCGTCAACGAGCGCCAGTTCTACAAGCAACGGAGGACGGAGAGGGAGGCGAGGAGGACAGAGCGAGCCGCTTATCGGAAGGACAAGCGTGTACGGAAGCAGGCCGCTCAATTGAACATGAAGCTAGGAGAAACGTCGTCCTGGGACTCCAAGGACGAGCGGTATGCTGACGCTTACATTCAGACGTCGGAGAAGAACATTACCGAGTCGAAGTCGGAAAACGACGAGTAGTTGATCTTTTCTTTTAGCAGTCTATGCTATGAATTATGTATGTATCCTTATATTATCCGGCCACCCCGGCGGGTAGTTCATCTTTTCTTTTAACAGTTAATCCTTGGTACTATCTATGTTGAATTGGCGGGCGGCGTCGACGACGAAGGAGGCGGGCGAGGGTGCATTGTTGGATGGGAAGAGGGCAATGTGCTATCGGGCTCGGGGAGGGGAGAGGGCGAGCGTGCGCGCGTACGTCTCGTGTCCACGCCGACGCAAATCCGGCTCAAAAATGGGCCAGGAGTGAATCGCCCGTGGATGAAAAGCGGACACGTATCCGTTTGGGTCGACGCAAATCCAGCTTAAAAATAGACCGGGAATGGATCGCTCCCGGACGAAAAGCGGACGCGTGTCCATTTGGGTCGGCGCATTGGGTCGTCTTTTATGTCCGCGCTGATCCAAACGAACGGCGATAGACGAAATGGGTCGCTCCATTGGAGTTGCTTTAAGTATTGAACTGGCAGCCAAGACAAAAAATAAATAAAAAGGATGAATGATCTGGGATGGCCACTTGTAGAATAACAGAGAAAAAAAGACGAATGAACTAGCTACCTTTGGATTTAGACAGCATAAATTGAAAAAAAAAGTCCTGGTAAAGAAACAGAAAGAAAATAAGACTTGACACAAGGCCCATAACTAGACAACCCATAAAAAATTGAAAAGGTTAGATGAGAGGGACACGGAGTATCTTAGCTCGGATGAACAGTAAAGACACCCAAAAATTCTAAAAATAAAAATAAAAAATGATGTTTTTTGGGGCAAACATTGACAATTTTTTTAGGAAAAGGCGATGAAAAAATCAAAGAGAGAAAAAGATTACAACCAACATAAGGTTGGATGAAGAAAGAGTGGACGACATAATCTTACTTTTTTTTTGAATGGGAGAGGATAATATTAAACCACTAAAGATGTGGGCATTATAGAGCACAAAAATTTACGATACATGTATAGGATGCACTCAATGTGTACGAGCTTGTTTCATGGATGTATTAGAAATGATACCCTGGAATGGATGTAAAGCGAAGCAAATTGCTTCCCCGCCGAGAGCCGAAGTTTGTGTGGATTGTAAGGCCAATTCCACCGCGCGACCCTATCCTGTCCGGTTCCGTTTGTTTGGGGTAAAAGGAACAAAGGAGGCGGCCCAGCGCGCGACGGCCCAGACCCATCTTGTCCGTTTTGTGTCCGGACCGACCCATTTCGAGCGCAAACTTGCGCCGGGTTTGGGTCGCGACGGCCACCAAACGGACGCGCGCTCGTCCGCGTTGGGGCCGCGTGGCAGGCGGCCACCCACCTCCCACCCACCCACATCAATGCGCACGAGCGGACGGCCTCACCTGTCATCCGCACGTCGAGCGGTCACCGTCCTTCTTTAAGTGGGAAGCGTGGACGGGTCGTCGTCCACACTGCCCCACGCCACCCAGCGGCCTCCTCGAACCCCGACAGCGCAGAAACCCTAGCCTGACTCCTCCTCGAGCTCGCCGGCCGCCCACCTCGCCATGGGCTTCTGGAACGGCAAGGGCAAGCACGACCGTGAGGCCGGCTCCTCCTCGGGGCGCCGCCGCGGCTCCGTGAAGAAG
Source organism: Triticum urartu (assembly GCF_003073215.2). Lineage (NCBI taxonomy): Eukaryota > Viridiplantae > Streptophyta > Magnoliopsida > Poales > Poaceae > Triticum > Triticum urartu. The sequence continues at coordinate 526,118,363 of NC_053022.1, read as the reverse complement.
GAGGAGCCCGCGTCTCCGTCGCGCTCCTCCCGTCGGGCCCCCGCGCCAACGCCGCACTCCTCCCGTCGAGCCCCCGCGCCGGCCCCCTTCACCATTGCCCCTAGGCCCTCCGGCGAGCGCGACCGGCAGTACATCTGCGCGGACGTGTGCCGGAGGTACTGGGAGACGAGGACGCCGGTCCCGTGGAGCGACGCCCACCTCCCCAACGGGTGGCACCTCTCCGCGGACCGGGTCCCCATCCCGCCAGTGCCGGCGACCGGCCGTGCACGGCGCGATGAGATCAACCGCCGCCGCCGCCTCCTCCCCGACGACCTATACTACGACCACAGGTATGCCCCCGACTCGCCGCTCTGGGACACATGGCTCCAGGACGAGCACGACGTGCGGCGCGCGTCCTACTTCGCCGGCACCGTGTCGGGGCCGCGGAGGCCACGTGCAGAGCCGCGCGGGCGTACGCGGGTGCGTGGCCTGACGCCCACGCTGTCGCCTTCCCCGTCTCCGTCGCCCCCTCCCCCTCCTCGCATGACAGCGGAGGAGGAGGCCCGTCTCCTGCAGCGTGTCATGGACGACTCCATGAACACGCACGACGAGCGGCAGTGGGACGGCCTGGAGGAGGCCGTGGCCCTCTCTGCCGCCGGGGACGTCGCCTTCCCGGAGCTGCAGCTGGCGGCCGTCACGGCGGCCGCCAAGGAGGAGTCGATGGAGGAGGACTCGCTCGCGTTCGAGAAGCTCCTGGGCCAGGGGTGGGGCTGGTCGTGCACTGCGCCGGAGATGGCCGCCGACCTGGGCATGAACTGGTGCCCCACTCCGGAGCGGGAGGCCTCGCCACGGGTGGAGGTGGTGCAGGCAGCTCCGGCCGTCCAGCCCGCCCCCGTCCACCACGCACCTCCGGCCCACCTGTGGACGCCGCCGAAGTACGTCGACCTCGTCAGCGACGACGACGACACCGGCGGCCAGTGAAGACGGCGACAGCCACGGCACCGACGGGCGCGGCAGGAGCGCGCGGGAGGTGGAGGCATTTTTTTATTTTGTTTTATATGTTAATTATGAAAAATGGGCCTTTTAAATGGCCGTGGAAACTGGGCCGTTTTGTGGCCGCCCCCTATATATATTTTATGTTTTTTTAAAATGTGTTTATTTAGTTTTTTAGTTATTTCGTTTTAGTTTTAATATTTCTTTTATTCACGTCCACCCCGGACACGATTTGGGGTGCGGCCGCGCGGTGCGCGCACGCACGACCCATCTGACAAAGACGGACACAGGCGAACCCATCGGCGCCCCAAAGGGACAAAATCCGGCCAATCCGGACGTCTGTTTGGGGTCGTGCGGTGGAGTTGGCGTTAGATGTGAATCTGCCTGCCCGACAGATTTGTCAAGTGTCTGCGTTTTTTTAGGGCCTGAAACAAAATGACTTATTTTCCCAAAACAATGATGTATTGTTTCCCTGCCAAAATAAATAATAATGATGTACTCCCTCCGTCCCTAAATATTAGTCTTTTAAAGATTTTAATAAAACTACATACGAATATATATATGAACATATTTTAGAGTGTAGATTCACTCATTTTGCTCGTCTGAAAAAGACTTGCATTTAGGAAATGAGGGAGTAAAAGACTTTAATCCACAAGCTAACGCACATTGGAGATGCACCATTCCAGGGATTTTTTTTGTCCAAAAGGACCCCCTGGCCAACAGAATTGACAAAAAAGACTACCTGTGAATATATTTGACAAAAAGGACCCCCTGGGCCGTGGCGGCAGGCGCGGCAGGCGACACGTGGCGCCTGCCGCCGCGCCAGGAGGCGGCGGGCCCGGCCGCCATGGCAGGAGGCGGCAGCGCGGGGTATAACGGACCAGCTACAGCGTCAGCAGGCGGGACAGAACGGGGCGGGCCAGGTGGGCCCAGCCGCCGCTGCGGGAGGCGGCCGGCGCTGCTCCTGTCGCCTGCAGGCCGACACAACCTGCTACTCGCGGGCCGAGCCGTGGGCCCGGCCGCCACCAACGCTGGCGGCAGCCTGCTACACGCGCTGATTTCTAGGCGCTGCTGACAGCGGTGATTCCCACGCGCGGGAAAATGCACGCTGATGTTTTCGTTTCTTTCGCCCGGGAATCAATCAGTTCTGCTTTAGCTTATTTATTCGCGATGATTCGCTGCTATCCGTGAGCAGACGTGACGGCACTGCGGGAATCACTCACCCAGCGCTGGCTGTTGCTACGCAATGACACTGCTGAAATACACTCACTCGCTGCGGGTATCCGAGGCTGCGGTAGGTGAGTTTATCCTATTGTGTCGACACTACAGGGATCCTCTTCCTTTTATATACTATGCTTCTGCTCCGTGCGCAAACACACTCTCTGTGACCTCGTTCCTCTCCTTTGCTCTCTAAGTCTCTAAGTACATAGAGAAAGAAAAGCTGAGTAGGCATTTTCACTCGTGATTTAGGGTGATTTAGAGTTGGATTATGAAGATGGTGAAGTTGAAGAAAATTTAAATCAAGGTAAGGTGTATCCATTTTTGTTGGTTTCGTTCGCATGCATGATGTTTTTGTTCTGCTTGATTAGTTCCTAAGTGTGTGTTTTATATAGTTTTAGGCAATATTTCAGCACTTGGAGGAGTCATTTAGAGCTTCAGGAGTAGGATTTGCGTAGCGAAGTGAAATACGAAGTTGAAGATCAAGGTATGAGCTTTGCAATACATGGATTTTTTTGTGCATGCATGATGGTAATTAGTTAGTCTTTTAGCCATTCATTAGCTATGCGATGTTAGTGCTTAGAGGTTAGAAATAATTTCAAACGACAGATACAACATTTATATTATTTTTTTGAGAAGAGTAGGTTGAAGATGTTGTATCAATGTTAGTTGCGTCCATTAGTATTGGCATGCGAGAAGCTCTTAATACGGTAATTAAGAAAAAAAATTGCACTGTAATTGTTCATTGCATGTGGTATGTTTATTAATAAGTCCATGGTTAGGAAACCATAGGTCTACTTTGTTATGTTGCAGTAATCTAAATTTTCTATGTTAAGATTAGGTGCTAATGTACTTAATGATGTATGTAATTAGGTAAAATAATTCATCTTAGTAGCAAACAAGGAGGAGATGACGTGATTGAAGAAATTATGTTTCCATCTTCGCTGTCCCTTTTGAGGTGATGATCACATAGATGCAAGTGCTATTTTCATACTTTTGATAGCAGAAAGAAAAATCCGTGTGTAATATTGATGTTCATGTGATAATAGGTTGACTCCGTTCATAGTTTTGATATGTTGTGGGGGTTTTTCCCTACAGTCCCCAGTCAAAAAAAAATAGGTTGACTCCGTTCATATAGTACTGGTGATGGAAATTTATTCAAACTATTTGGACTCTTAATTGCATTCGCAAGCACATCCATATTGGAGCTAAGGTATAAAATGACACCGTGATTTTGTTAATATTTTTTATATTGATGTACTGTTGCGAATAATGTGTGCATGCCGCTGCAAATATTATTATTTGTAAATAAATGATTGCTATCGTATGATATTTAAAAATTATATAAATCCAGAAGAAATTAAATGTTTACTCATATGATATTAAAATGTTATTATCGTACTATTATGTTTAATGGTTGTTTGGATAGCGAGTAATTACCATCGGTTTTACTCTCGTAGACGAGTTTGAGAAAAAATATATCAAAATTAGTTTTTAGTAATAGTCGTTTTTACTCTCGTAGACGAGTTTGAGAAAAAATATTATCAAAATTAGTTTTTAGTAATAGTCGTTTCTACTCTCGTAGAAGAGTTTGAGAAAAAATATATCTTTAAATACCCGTTAACCAAATATTTGTAAGCAAATGATTCTAGAAACAAACCGAATATTTGTAACAAAAATACGGTTATTATTTTAGTCGTATGATATGTAAATGTTGTCATCGTTACTAAATGTTCAGTTACTAATTATTTGAAATGTAAACGTGTATGTTGGTTAGGTACTATGGAAAATTTAGTAGTGTACTATGGGAACGTCTTACGCGACGGTCCATTCGGGGTGGATGTGTCCTTGTGCGAGTCGACTACAGTTATGGTGAGAGACATGGTCAACGTGGGTTACGCAGCTGTTAGAAGGTGCATCCGAGCGGTGTTTGGCCCAGTGGTGCAGGAAAAAAATGACAATGGAGGCCTTCGTCGTTGACGGAGGAAATGATGGGACAGTTGCCCGTTGGGGTTTGCGGCCTGTCACAGGTGATCGGTCGTGGGGGTCGTACATGAGGTTTGCAAGCAATCCCAATAACTCAATGTATGGTCAGCCGATGGTGTATGTGCCCAGACTATACAAGCCTTCAGGCACTGTCGCCCGGTATTATCTGTTGATGGTACCTTTCTCACTGGAAAGTACAAGGGCACACTATTGGTGGCGATTGCAGCGGATGCAAATAATCAGCTTCTTCCTATTGCATATGCATTGGTCGAGAGCGAGAACAAAGATAGCTGGTTGTGGTTCCTGAGCTGCGTGAAGATTGGTGTCGTGAAAGAGCGTAAAGGTGTTTGCATCATTTCTGATCGCAACACTGGATTATTAAGCGCTCTTGAAATAATTAAGGCATCGGAAGAAGAGTGGGGCTGGCCCGATCTAGAGGGAAGGTGGTGCATGAGGCATTTGGCAGCAAACTTTTACTCCAAATTCAAAAACAAGGATTGGTTCAAGTTATTCAAGAGGATGTGCATGCAAAAAACTGAAGCCAAAATGAATGCGATATGGGCAGGTATCAATGGTCCGAGAAGATGCAAAGACATCTGGACGAGAAAGCAAAGAAGTCCCAAAGTCATGGCTGCAGGAAAGTGGACGCACTTAGGAATAAGTGGGAGGTCAATGTGCGAGCCAAGTACGTTAAGGGTCACCACAGAGGATCAAAAAAGCAAGCTGTCACCCTTGACTCAACCTCCTGTGAGTGCACTTGTAACAAGCCCAAGCTTGAGGGCTACCCTTGCAGTCATGTGCTCCGGGCGGCTGCTGTTCAAAAAATCAGCGTCGAGCCATACATATCGCCGTACTTCAACATGTACAATCTGTACAACACTTGGAACGGTGAGTTCTGGGCTTGGGGCATTGATATGAACTACAAAATGTTGTGGCCAGATGGGCCGAAATGGGTTCCGAACGCCGACTTGATGAGAACCGCAAAGGGACGACGTCAGTCTAGGCGTCATCGCAATGACATGGACCATAGCCAGATGGGAGAACCAAGGCGATGCCGCGTTTGCAGGTGTCCTGGACATTCACGCAAAGACTGCCCGTATCGAGCCAACAACAACGCATGATGTTGATATATATGTACTCGCCATGTCTATTTATATTTCTACTCGTTATGTGTACTTATATTAAATTTAAATTGATTCTCTTTGTATTATTGTACTCCTGATGTTAACTTCAGATAATTAATGTAAATCGTATCTCTTTGTATTTTTTAAGTTAATTTTGATTTGCATTTGTATTTCTGTCTTCCTCGTAATTTATATTTGTATGTTTGTGTGCAGGTTATGGGTGAAGTGCCAGTGCTTTTGCAGGGGCCCCATGACGCCGGCCACCGTTGCCACCTATTTTTGAAACCAAATAGTAAGCATGATTATCGGCCTTTCAGACTTCGAACCATAAAGAAAACATGGCCAATACACAATCAATTCCTTGCTCACCTTGACGCTTATGGACTACAAGGTTTTGCTAGGCTCACATCATGCAACGACCAAGTACGTTCGGACCCATCCCTTTTGACATCCCTCGTTGACCGGTGGAGACCTGAAACCCACACCTTTCACTTTCGTTTTGGGGAGCTTACACCTACACTAAAAGATGTTTCTATGATCACTGCTCTACCAATTAGAGGTGAGCCGGTAGTCTCTCCACGAGTGTCTCCATCTTGGGCATTAGATATAGCAGCCCGTCTTGGGATGGAAATGCCAGAATCACAACATTCTGGTAACCCTCGGGGCATCCCACTCGTCTGGCTTCATGATAACTTTCTTAATTTTTCTAGCTTCGCCAATGAGGAGACGAGAAAAAGACATATGTTTGCGTATTTGTTGTGGCTCCTCGGGAACCTATTTCCAAATTCACATGGGGACGTTGTTGTCCCTGGTCTCATCTACATTGCAGAGAATATGGTAGATGAACCTTTACCCGAGCAGCCAAAATACAGCTTCGGTTCTGCCATGCTATCTCATACATACAGAGGCTTGTGTGATGCCACGCAAAAAACCTCTTTCGCACAAAAAGCTCCATTACTTTGTGTCGCCTATGAGTTTCTACAGTTGTGGTCCTGGGAATACCTCCCTGTAGGACGACCTCGTATAGTACAACCCATATACCCATACGACTTTAGCGAGGGTGCTTGCGCAACTATGGCCACCAGGTGGACAAAGGCACGGAAACGTTGGTCTCCAGATATTGCGAAAAATTGTTACCCTATGTACCACCAGCAGTTTGAGATACTTGATGAGGCAGAAGTCACATGGAACCCGTGGACTCAGGACCAGCTAAAAATGGTCTTTGATGCTCGACACTTCACACCAGGCATGTTGACCGATAGTGCATTCTGGCTGACTCGCTGCAACTTATTGTTCCTGTGGTGTGTTGAGCCTTACAACCCAGAGCGTGTAATGAGACAATTCGGTCTCTATCAAGAAATTCCACCACCTTTTCCCAGACGTATCGACGAGGAAACACATAAGTAAGATGTGACATCCCTAAATAGTTAGTGTCATTTTTAATTTACTAAACTCACACTTTGTTACATAATTTGCAGGCTAACCAATATGGGCAGGGGTTGGAGTTTATACGATTGGAGGGAAGAGAACATTGAATGGGTACACAAGTGGGAAAATGAAGCGCTAGCAGATATAGTGCATCAACTTAGGTATATTTTATGTACATTATTTTTTTACGATGATCATACGATGCGTGAAGATGCTTTGCTTTCATCACAACGGTTTATGTAATTATTTAATTTTGTAGACCGTACGATGGAAGTACAGATCAAGCGTACAAGCAGTGGTACTGCATGAACACACGTGCTAGCCTGGCCAGTCAGCCAGCTAATATACCAACACATCTCACACAAGAGGAGCAGGCGCGGAGACATGTTGAGCTGCATGCAGCTTACTATCCTGACCAGATGGTAATCACTTGTAACTTTTTTAGGTCCATCATTTCATAATCATTTGAACTAAATAACATCCAAATATTGTTCAGCTTGAAAATGTCGATGAAGTAGGGCAGATGGTTACGGATAGCATGCCGGCCCAGGGCCCATATCGCAAGACATTCCAGAAACTTTTGCAACAATTCGTGGCAAAGAAGTTCAGATGCGGTAGAGGCGACGACGTTGTCACTGGAGCATACATGCCGGTAGCGAGGTCAGCCAGACCAAGTGCGGCGCCGTCGTCCAGACCGAGCGAGGTGCGTACGAGCCATGAGCAATGGGGGGAGGGTCCGAGTACTAGAACGACATTGACACGACATGACTCATCTCTGCCACTGCATCGCTCTTCTTCGATGCAGCTTCGTCAGGGGCAGACATCTCAGGACCATGGCACGGGTTTGGATTTGATGCCTGAGCAGTTTCTTTCCCCTAACCCATATGCGTACACAGGATATGATGCATACACCCAAGGTGAGGGATCTCAGCCGTATCTCGTACAATGGCCAGACAGTATAGGAGAGGGATATAATCAGATAGTCATGTTTACATTTCAATGCATTTACAATGATATCATATATTATCCTCTAACAGTTTGTTTAAAATGTTTCTATGTGCAGGACATACCTGATGTTAATTGGGGCGATGAGAACACCCAACGTGGCGTCAACACAGGCCTCCAGGGAGCATCACATGATCATGGCGTCAACACAGGCCTCCAGGGAGCATCACATGATCATGGCGTCAACACAGGCCTCCGGGGAGCTTCACATGATCACATCATTAGTTACAGAGTTCTTCGGAGGGGACGTTATTGGCCCATCTTTTATCCCCGCGAGAGTCACAACCATAGCCTACAATTACGCTTCAGGTTCGCAACAAGGATTCGCGACTCCACCACCTACGCAGGACTCGCAGACACATGAAGCCGAATTGGAGTACGGCCGCGGTCTTCGTGTGACCGGCCCCTAATCGCTTGTCGCCTTCCGGTCGTAAGGAAAGGGCCAGGTGGTCATCGTATTAGGGTGATTCATCTATCACGTGCGCGACCCATTGTATCTACATATGTCTGTATCAGACTTTTCGATTTGAACATCTATGTATGCTGAAATAAAAATGCACCAGTCAGGAACAATTTTTCCCGCCTATATTCTCCCGCCATACTATCCGCTCCACTCTTTTGCTTATGTTAGGCCGAAATAAATTTTTTTAAAAAATTTGGGCTGATGAATACTGTGCAACCATTGCCCGTCTTAGACATTGAAAAAATATATTTTCAGGCAACGCTTTCCCCTCAATATTTTAGAAGGACCGCAGAAAAGCATCCATTTTTATGGACTGAGGAGAGCGAGGACGAAGATGATATCTTCATGCCGCCGCTTCCGGGTTCTGCATCGTCAAAGGGCAAGAGTTCTGCATCGTCCAAGGGCAAGAGTACTGCATCCTCGAAGGGCAAGAGTTCTTCATCGTCCAAGGGTAAGAGTTCTGCATCCTCGAAGGGCAAGAGTTCTGCATCGACGGAGGATGACGATGATGCCTTCATGTAGTTTTTAAGCTATATTCCAGTTGTACCGTTTAATTCAGATGTACTTGCATTATTAGTTTGTACTCTCTTATTGTAAGGCATTATGTTCTATCTTAATTTCATTTTATAGTTGTTGCACGATGTTCGATAATTAGTGGAGGGAAAGAAAATGCCACTACTTTATTCTAAAACTATATATTTTTTCCATCACGACAAGGTACAACTGAAAATAAGATACAACACGACAAGGTACAACTGAAAATAAGATACATCGTAGAATTTAAATAAAGCTACATTTAACTACTGAAATGAAGCTACATTAAACTGCAGAAATAAAGATACAAATGATTGCGAAATTTAAAATACTACCACAGGAATCTACTGAGTCCAACGTGGATATTTTCCTTTTCCATCGCCAGCTTCTTCTGCTGCCTTGGCCTGACGAGCCCTTTCTTTCTTTCTCTGCCTCTCCGCCTCACGAGCTTCCTTTCGCTGTCGTTCCTGCTCCTCCATGCGACGAGCCTCTTCCCTGTTTTTCTTTCCTAAATCCTGAAAAAACTGGTGTTGCTCCGCATAGTATTCTTTTAACTCTCTCTAGCTCAGACGATAAATGATGGCGAGAAAATTAAGCGGGGATATTTACGATCCCTGTAGTGTCGGCACAACAGCTTCCCGTAGCCTCGGATTCCCAGTGCCATCGCATCCGCTGAGGCAAAAGAAGCAAAGGCAGGATTGATTCCCGGGCGAAAGAACCAAAAGCGTCCATATTCCCGCGCGCGTCGGAGTCACAGCCGTCACTGTCGCGCCTCGGAATCAGCGCCGTCTGCGCACTGTCGCGCGTGCAGCAGCACAGGACAGGCCGCCTCGGCTGGTGGCGGCGTGGCCCACCTGCTGGGCCCGCGCGCAGCAGGCCTTGTCGGCAGGGTAGCGACAGCGGCAGGGGCGGCCGCCTCACCCGGTGGCGGCCGGGCCCACCTGGCGCGGCCCGTTACGTCGCCGGACTGTGCACTGTGCACACACCGTTATACACCGGGCTGCCGCCTCCTGTTGTGGCGGCCGGGCCCGCCGCCTCATGGCGTGGCGGCAGGTGACACGTGTCGCCTGCCGCGCCTGCCGCCACTTGTGAGGGGGTCTTTTTTGTCTATTTCATCTGCAGGGGGTCTCTTTTGTCAATTCCAGTGGGCAGAGGGTCTCTTTCGACAAAAAATCCATTCCAGGAGCGCCAGCGTGCAAACCACGAGCCGTCACGTATTTCCCACTTGGGTGCTGTGCCAGGCTATCGTCACCGCTGATGGCTCACCTAGACGGACTGACGGACGTGATGACCCGCCGGTACAAGCCTTCGTCAGTCGTGGCCTACTTTTATTCCACTCACCCTTGCCAAAAACCGACTTTTTATTCCCCCCGATCCCGTCCTTCACTTCGCACACACTCTCCCCCCGATCTCGGCCATGGCTGCGCCGCCGCCGGCGGCGACGGAGAAGAAGAAGACGTTCGTGCTCTACCCGTCGCTGGGCGTGGGCCACCTGAACCCCATGGTGGAGCTGGCCAAGCACCTGCTCCGCCGCGGCCACAGCGCCGTCGTCGCCGTCGTCGACCCGCCCGACGGCGACCCCACCTCGGCCGTCGCGGTGGCGCGCCTCGCCGAGGCCAACCCCTCCATCGCCTTCCGGCTCCTCCCGGCCCCGCCCAGCCCGGACCCCGCCGCGCACCCCATCAAGCGCGCCCACGACACCCTCCGCCTCGCCAACCCCGCGCTCCGGGCCTTCCTGCGCGCGCTGCCGGCCCCCGCCCACGCCATCCTCCTCGACATGTTCTGCGTCGACGCGCTCGACGTCGCCGCCGACCTCGCCCTCCCCGCCTACTTCTTCTTCGCCTCCGCCGCCAGCGACCTCGCCGTCTTCCTCCACATGCCGTACCTCTACCCCGGCCTGCCGTCGTTCAAGGACATGGGCGAGGCGCTCGTGCGCAGCCCCGGCATGCGCCCGGTCCGCGCGGCGGACATGCCGCTGTCGGTGCAGGACAAGGAGAGCGACATGACCAAAGCCCGGATGTACCAGTTCAAGCGCATCGCGGAGGGGAGGGGCGTCCTGGTCAACACCTTCGACTGGCTGGAGCCCACGGCCCTGAAGGCGCTCGCCGACGGCGTCTGCGTGCCCGGCCGGCCGACGCCGAGGGTGTTCTGCGTCGGGCCGTTGGTCAACGACGGCAAGAAGAGCGGGGACGGCGAGACGCGGCACGAGTGCCTCGCGTGGCTGGACGCGCAGCCGGAGCGGAGCGTCGTGTTCCTCTGCTTCGGCAGCATCGGCGCCGTGTCCGCGGCGCAGCTGAGGGAGATAGCCCATGGGCTGGAGAGCTCCGGCCATCGCTTCCTGTGGGTCGTACGGAGCCCACCTGCGGACCCGGCCGACGTCTTCCAGCCGCGCCCGGAGCCAGACCTGGACGCGCTCCTCCCCGAGGGGTTCACGGAGAGGACACGGGACAGAGGGATGGTGCTGAAGATGTGGGCGCCGCAGGCGGAGGTGCTGCGGCACGCCGCCACCGGCGCCTTCGTGACGCACTGCGGGTGGAACTCGGCGCTGGAGGCGATCATGGCCGGGGTGCCGATGATATGCTACCCGATGTACGCCGAGCAGGCGCTGAACAAGGTGTTCATGGTGGAGGAGATGAAGATCGCCGTGCCGTTGGAGGGATACGAGAAGAGAATGGTGAAGGCGGGGGAGATAGAGGCCAAGCTGAGGCTGGTGATGGAGACTGAGGAAGGGACGGAGCTCAGGGAGACGCTTGCGACGGCGAGGAAGATGGCGTCGGACGCCATCGGCGACGGCGGGTCTTCTGACGTGGCATTCGCCGAGTTCTTGGGAGATTTGGAGAATGGAGGATGCAACAATTGATCAAGCTGGCTGGATGACAGATGTACTCTGCAAGGTTGGTAGTAACAACCTGCAGATTTTCTCAGCAGCATAGGAGAAAAATAGAGTTTGTATTACTGCATTAGTGTGTCCAGTGCAGCAGGGAGGGCTCATTGCTCACTCAAATTATTGTATCAATCAAATTGAATAATGTCGGCACCAAATTATCAGAGAGGCATGCGCCAAATACAGCAGTTCATTGTGATTTTTTTGGGGGATCTAAACTGTTCATTGTGACTGTCAATTCTGAACAGATGCACTGACTATTACCTAACATATTGTGATAGAGCTTGCAGTTTTCATAGCTTCAGTTTGGAATTTGGAAGCACAACTAGCTATGGGCATATATCATTTTGAGAATATAATTGCTGAAGCAGCTAATCTGCATAGCAAAACTACTATCACCACCTGCTGCAAGCCTGTAAATTCACAACAGATAGTTCATACTTCTGATCAAGGGAGGGAATCGGTGCTAACCTTCAAAATCACACAATTCAAAGACCAATCTTGTTGCTGTCTTCTGTGCTTGGTCACTCTGGGAGCTTTAATCACCTCAAGAACTCAGAGAACACCATCTACGACGATCCACTGTTTGCCTGCGCTTCCGCGGCCTTCTCCTTCGGCAATGACAGACTCACATTACAGAATAAGTGTAATTATCTTAAGACAACTAAACCAAAATCAGGGTAAGAACAGCACAAAATGCATGAGAGAGCAATGCCTGTGTTAGTAGAGCTGCACATACGATGCACAATCTTTTTTAGACAACCAGGCCTATAACATCAGGATAAAATGCAAAAGAAACAAAGTAGCTCCCTAGACCAAACACCACCAGCAAAAGTAAAAAGACAGTACGGTTAAGGGCAGAACAAAAAAACATCCAGGATCTTCATCTGGCGAAGAGATCAGCGCAGTTTCCTCAGGCAGCATCAACATTGTTGAAGAACAAGATCTAAGATCTCCTGCTTCCTTGTCCAGAGAACCCGCCAATGCTGCAAGAAGATCAGGATAAGGTTGTTTCGAGTTCTCCATAAAGCCAAACAGCCATAACACCATACCAAATAAACTTCACACTCCCATTCGAGCCATAATTCAGACAACCAAGGAAATGGTGCATGGACAGAGGACTCCACCGTCATCCCAGCGTCTCCCGAACCACACAGCCCATAAGAAAGCAGCAATGAGACACTGAAACAGCAGATGGTCAAAGGCCATCAGTTCAGTTGGCCCTTGAGGAATCAAGATTTGCTCTCTATTCTCTCTCTCTCAAAAAGAGATTTGCTCTCTAGTCCGCACCACTATCAAGAACGGCTGATTTTTTAGAAAAGGAGGAGGAGCCCCGATCAAGAACGGCTTGCCAAGCAAAGAACCTAATCTTAAGAGACACCTTGATTTTCCATATTTTTTTCCGATAAGGAGTCCACACTCCCTGGAAAGCCAGCAATGGATACATGGACTAGAAGTATAAATACTATTGTTAGTTAAACTCCACTACACTTTTGTCAGCCCAATTCTTCAGGTATATGGGCTGAAGCAAAGACATAAATTCCTCCCGCATTTCCGATTCTGAACACCTGAAAGCTCGTTTGAAATGAATATCCCGGCAGTGGGTCTCTACATCATAAGCCTTAGCCCTTATCTGCCGAGATATCAGGATCAGGGGCCACAAGGAACAGTTCAGGGAATTTGATTTTCAAAGTAGTATGGCCAAGCTAAACATCTAGCCAGAACCTGACCTGTCTCCCATTACCAACCACAAAAACTTTCCCCCACTGAAACCAGTGTTTGATCTTTTCCAGACCATTTCAAAGCTGTGATCCTTTCTTAACAGACATAAAAATGGAAGAACCACCAGGCAAGTATTTCTTCTGAAAAAACCGTTGCCACAAAGAACATTAGGCTCATTAAAAAGCTTGCAGATCCATTTCAGCAACAGAGATGCTTATGTAAATGCTTGCTGGTGCCGTGAGCCCTCCTAGTCATGCCATGAGATCCATTTCAGCAACAGAGATGTGCTCAGCACCAGAGTAGTCTCTAAAAGCTTTCAAAAGGGGCAGGTCAAACAGAAACATATTTCAGTCTAGCTTATATGCTCCACACAACAAACTAAAGCTATACCAACAGACCAATGAAAATGGTTTGCGTGGATCACAGGAGGCCAAGAAAAGACTAGAGGGGCAATGCAATGGACAAAAGCTGACATAGAAACAACTCCATTTAAGTAGTTGGTTTACCTGAGTTCTTCCAAGAAAAGAACATCATGAGTAGGTTGTGCTTCCGTGTTTAGGCGCTTATTGTGATTTCGCATTTCAGCGCCATGAGTAGGAGGGCTCATGCCACCAGTAAAATCGAAATAATAACCATAGCAATTCATCAAGGGAGCATGTGCTAAATACAACAGTCCCATGTACTGTCAATTCTGAATACAACATAACTGAGGAAAGCTTCAGTGTGGAATTCAGGAGCACAGAGCTATGACATATCATTTCAGTAGTATATTGCTGAGGCAGCTATTATAACTTTCACCACATCATCTTAACACCACAAGCGCAAGTTCATAGTTCAGGGTGGGAATTGATTCAAACCATTAGAATCACACATTCCAAGGCCAATCCTGTAGCTATCTTGTGTGCTTGATCATGTGGAGAGCTTCGAATGCTTCAAGAACTCGGCGAGCGCCATCCGCGACGGCCCGCCGTCTGCCAGCGCTTCAGCGGCCTTCTCCTTGGCCAGTGCCAGCCTCTCCCTCAGCTTCTCCCCTTCCTCTGACTCCATGACCAGCCTCACCTTCCTCTCCACCTCCTCAGCCCTCACAAGCTCCTCATCGTATCCCTCCATCACCACCCCGACCTTCATCTCGTCCACCACGAACACTTTGTTCAGCCTCTGCTCCGCGTACTGCGGCCAGCACAGCATCGGCACCCCGGCCGACGCCGCTTCCAGGACGGAGTTCCACCCGCAGTGCGTCACAAACGCGCCGGTGGCGGCGTGCCGCAGCACCTCCACCTGCGGCGCCCACATCTTCAGCACCATCCCCCTGTCTCGTGTCCTCTCCGTGAACCCCTCGGGGAGGAGCGCGTCCAGGTCTGGCTCCGGACGCGGCAGGAAGAATTTGGCCGGGTCAGCCGGAGGGGTGCGCACGACCCACAGGAAGCGGTGGCCGGAGTTCTCGAGCCCGTGCGCTATCTCCTTCAGTTCCGCCGCCGACACGGCGCCCATGCTGCCGAAGCAGAGGAACACCACGCTCCGCTCCGGCTGCGCGTCCAGCCATGACAAGCACGCGTGCCGCTCGCCTTGCGCCGCCGCCGAGTCCGAGACGATCAGCGGCCCGATGCAGTACACCGGTGGGGTCGGGCGGCCGGGGACGCACACGCCCTCCCTGAGCGCCCCCACGGCCCTCGCCTCAAGCCACTCGTAGGTGTTGACCAGCACGCCCCTGGCCTCCGGGATGCGCCCGTAGTGCCCGATCCTGATGGTGCAGATCGGGTCCGCGCGGTCCATCACGGTGTGCGGCATGTCGGACGCCGGGATCGGCGGGACCCCGGGGAAGCCGAGGGGCGCCTTGCCCATGTCCCTGAAGCTCCCCTCCGTGGTGGCGAAGTGGCGGGGCAGGTGGAGGAACGCCGCGAGGTCGCCAGCGGAGGAGGTGTAGTAGATGTACGCCGGGACGCCGGTCTGGGCGGCGGCGTCGAGGGAGTCGATGCAGAAGAGGTCGAGGACGAGCGCGGCGACGGAGGGGAGGGAGCGGAGGAAGGCGAGCAGGGACGGCACGGTGAGGCGGAGCAGGTCGAGCATCTGCAGGAAGGGGTGGGGGTCGGGGTCGGGGTAGTCCGGGGGCGGGAGGTGGTGGAAGGCGATGGAAGGGTTGGCGGCCTCGAGGCCGGCGACGGCGGAGGCGGTGGACGAGAAGAAATCGGCGGTGGAGGCCGGCGGGGTCGGGACGGCGATGACGACGGGGACGCCGCGGAGGAGGAAGAGCTTGGCGAGCTCCACCATGGGGATGAGGTGGCCCACGCCCAGGCAGGCGTGCAGCACCACGGTGGGATTGGGGTTGGCCGCCTCCATTAGCGACGCGCCGATGGCGATGAGGCTGATGAACAGTGAGAGACTGAGGAGACTTTTTTTAGGGAAGAGAGACCGAGGAGACTATACCTGGCCAAACGGGCCGGCCCGGCACGGCACGGCCCGGCCCATCGTAATTGTGCCTGGCCCGGCACGGCCCGCCAGGGCATGATTACTATATGGGGCCGTGCCGTGCCGGCCTGCGTGCTAAACGGGTCGGCACGTTGGCCCGTTTAGTACGGTGGGCCGCATATTTTCAGTCTATTATTTGACGCACTGAACGTTTTTAGCCTATTTTTACATGTTGAGTCATATATAGATGTAGAAAAAAATAAAAAAAAACTTAATCGGGCCGTGCCGTGCCGGCCCGCGTGCCCAGCCTTCAGGCGCAGGCACGGCCCAGGGCGTGCCGCGTGCCGGGCCCGGCCCGTTTAGCGCGTGCCGTGCCTGGCCCAAGACAAGCCGTGCCGGCGTGCTCACGGGCCGGTCCG
Organism: Triticum urartu; assembly: GCF_003073215.2. Taxonomy (NCBI): domain Eukaryota; kingdom Viridiplantae; phylum Streptophyta; class Magnoliopsida; order Poales; family Poaceae; genus Triticum; species Triticum urartu. The sequence continues at coordinate 526,102,202 of NC_053022.1, read as the reverse complement.
AAAAACCCGGCCCATTTGGTCAGGTATAGAGGAGACTGTAGCCGCTCTATGCGGGGATCCCGACCCATGCTTTGCATATGTTGTGTGTTTCACGGATTATGGCCCATTAAGGAGCTAGAAAAGTAGAAAAGGTCCACTAGGCTACAGGATCCAGCTTGCCTGCTTCCTCCTCATGCTCCCATCCGTGCTCCCACTTCATTTTACGGCTCTTTTTTGCTTTTTCCTTCCTAATCTAATCATTCTTGATTTTAACGGGATGGGGCCGGGCCTTTATTTTGTTCCAATCAAATCAAACCACATACGCGGGAGTACGGATGGGCGCCCGCGGGAGGAGCAGGCAAGTCTCGTCCTAGGCTACAATGGAATAAGTTTTGCAGTTACAACCGGACGCCTAAGTAAGGCATATGCTCCTAAAAACAAAGTAAGGCGTCTATGGGGTAGACAACGCCAAACAACCAATATTGTTAGGGTTTCTTGTGCCGCCGCAGTCGTCGTCATCTGAGAAATTTAGGTCCCCTCGCCTTCAACTGCCATTTTGGCACTGAGAGGTGGGTGGACCTTGGATCTTCAAGACCTCTATATTCTTCGCCATTGTCTAGTGATCATTATAGTTTTGTAAGAATAAATTTCCTCTCGTTTGTTTGGCGGTGCCATGAGATTAGAGAGTTTTCTGTCCTCGCAGATCCGATTATTCAGATCTGATGTGTTTATGTTGCTGTGTCAAGCCTTTTTTGTTGGTATGATTCTTTGTGGAGGTGAAATTTTTCATCGACACCATGGTGAAAATATAGTGATTCGACGGTCTGCACTTCTAGGGCATCATCCCCGGCCCAAGTACGTTAACCGATCAAGGCTTCCCATCGATCATGGTTCATAAACAAGAGGAATGCAAGCAACAACTGGTAAATCCCCTAGCCACAGATGGAGACACACTGAAAGAGATGCAGCTCCTTTTGCTAAAGAGTGGGCTTCAAAATTACTTTCCCTAAACTCAAAGCAGAAATCCACAAAAAATGAATTTCTAGTACTAAGATGAATGTCTTTCAGAACTTGTGCATATGAAGGCGAAGCTCCTTTCTTGATGTTTGTACTGACCTCTATGCAGTTTGAAGTAACTACTAGTCTCTGAATATTAAGATCTTGTGCCAGAGCTAACGCCTCGCAGCATGCATGAGCCTCCCAGTATAGCTGGATCGACAAGGTCATCAAACACAACAACAGATGAACCAAGATAATGACCAGTCTTGTCCCTTATAAGTGTCATGCATCTCCTTTGTCCCTAAGGTGCGAAATTCCTCCATCTACATTTGCCTTTGCAGCATCTTCGACAGGAGTTGTCCATCTCCTAGTCTTCAGTCTTCTCACAGGAGAAACCTGTAATCTGCTAGCTAAAAAATTGGCAATCTCCCGTTCTTCGAGGTATTTGTTTATGAAGGACATAGTCGATAGGGGACTTTGAAATTCTTCATCGTGAATTGCCAGTCGTCTGGCCCACCAAACTGCCCCCATGGTGAGTAGAACCCAAAAGAGCCATAGCTTCGGATCCTCACTCCTGTTTGAGATCACATGTTCAAGCACCTCTTCATCTCCAAGAGCCCAAACACATTTCGCCATCCGGCAACTGAATAGTGAATGCCACCATGAATCAACATCAAAATGCCGCCACAATCTCATCTAATAAGGGTGGTTGTCCGACCTAGAAAAACAGCGAACGATCCAGCTCCATCGAGCAGGTAGAGGAGGCCCAACTGCGCAAACTTCACATTGTCTAATCGCATGGACTAGCGTTAGTTAAAAAACCAACTATACACGAGATTACCTAAAAACACTGTACGGGAGATATTTGTGTGGGTTGAGAGGTTTAGGTGAAGGAAATATGCCCTAGAGGCAATAATAAAGTTGTTATTTATATTTCCTTATATCATGATAAATGTTTATTATTCATGCTAGAATTGTATTAACTGGAAACTTAGTACTGTTGGAAATATGCCCTAGAGGCAATAATAAATTAGTTATTATTATATCATATTTCATTGTTCATGATAATCGTTTATTATCCATGCTAGAATTGTATTGATAGGAAACTCAGATACATGTGTGAATAAATAGACAACACCATGTCCCTAGTAAGCCTCTAGTTGACTAGCTTGTTGATCAATAGATGGTTACGGTTTCCTGACCATGGACATTGGATGTCGTTGATAACGGGATCACATCATTAGGAGAATGATGTGATGGACAAGACCCAATCCTAAGCCTAGCACAAGATCGTGTAGTTCGTTTGCTAAATCTTTTCTAATGTCAAGTATCATTTCCTTAGACCATGAGATTGTGCAACTCCCGGATACCGTAGGAGTGCTTTGGGTGTGCCAAACGTCACAACGTAACTGGGTGGCTATAAAGGTACACTACAGGTATCTTCGAAAGTGTCTGTTGGGTTGGCACGAATCGAGACTGGGATTTGTCACTCCATGTAAACGGAGAGGTATCTCTGGGCCCACTCGGTAGGACATCATCATAATGTGCACAATGTGACCAAAGAGTTGATCATGGGATGATGTGTTACGGAATGAGTAAAGAGACTTGCCGGTAACGAGATTGAACAAGGTATCGGGATACCAACGATCGAATCTCGGGCAAGTATCATACCGATGGACAAAGGGAGTTGTATACGGGATTGATTAAATCCTTGACATCGTGGTTCATCCGATGAGATCATCGTGGAGCATGTGGGAGCCAACATGGGTATCCAGATCCCGCTATTGGTTATTGACCGGAGAGTTGTCTCGGCCATGTCTGCATGACTCCCGAGCCCGTAGGGTCTACACACTTAAGGTTCGATGACGCTAGGGTTATAGGGAATAGATATACGTGGTTACCGAATGTTGTTCGGAGTCCCGGATGAGATCCCGGACGTCACGAGGAGTTCCATAATGGTCCGGAGGTAAAGATTTATATATGGGAAGTCATCATACGGTCACCGGAATAATTCGGGGGGTTACCGGTATTGTACCGGGACCACTGGAGGGATTCCGGGGGTCCACCGGGAGGGTCCACCTGCCCCGGAGGGCCCTATGGGCTATGTGTGGAGAGGGACCAGCCCCTTAGTGGGCTGGGCGCCTCCCCCCTAGGGCCCATGCGCCTAGGGTTTGGGGGAACCCTAAAGGGGGGGTGCCCCCCTTGCCTTGGGGGGCAAGGCAACCCCCCTGGCCGCCGCCCCCTCCTCAGATTGGATCTGAGGGGGCCGGCCCCCCTCTCCCTTGCCCCTATATATATGTGGGGGTGGGAGGGCAGCCGCACCCAAGTTCTGGCGCAACCCTCCCCCTCTCCCAAGTCCTCCTCTTCTCCCGCGGTGCTTGGCGAAGCCCTGCAGGATTGCCACGCTCCTTCTTCACCACCATGCCGTCGTGCTGCTGCTGGATGGAGTCTTCCCCAACCTCTCCTTCTCCCCTTGCTGGATCAAGGCATAGGAGATGTCACCGGGCTGCACGTGTGTTGAACGCGGAGGCGCCGTGGTTCGGCGCTTAGATCGGAATCAACCGCGATCTTAATCGCTACGAGTACGACTCCTTCATCCGCGTTCTTGCAACGCTTCCGCTTAGCGATCTACAAGGGTATGTAGATGCACTCTTCTTCCCCTCGTTGCTAGATTACTCCATAGATTGATCTTGGTGATGCGTAGAAAATTTTAAATTTCTGCTACGATCCCCAACAGTGGCATCATGAGCTAGGTCTATGCGTAGTTCCTATGCACGAGTAGAACACAAAGCAGTTGTGGGCGTCGATATTGTCAATTTACTTGCCGTTACTAGTCCTATCTTGATTCGGCGGCATCGTGGGATGAAGCGGCCCGGACCGACCTTACACATACTCTTACGTGAGACTGGTTCCACCGACTGACATGCACTAGTTCCATAAGGTGGCTAGCGGGTGTCTGTCTCTCCCACTTTAGTCGGATTGGATTCGATGAAAAGGGTCCTTATGAAGGGTAAATAGAAATTGGCATATCACGTTGTGGTTTTCGCGTAGGTAAGAAACGTCTTGCTAGAAACCTATAGCAGCCACGTAAAAACTTGCAACAACAATTAGAGGACGTCTAACTTGTTTTTGCAGCATATGCCTTGTGATGTGATATGGCCAAAAGGATGTGATGAATGATATATGTGATGTATGAGATTGATCATGTTCTTGTAATAGGAATCACGACTTACATGTCGATGAGTATGACAACCGGCAGGAGCCATAGGAGTTGTCTTAATTTATCTATGACCTGCGTGTCAACATAAACATCATGTAATTACTTTACTTTATTGCTAAAGCATTAGCCATAGTAGTACAAGTAATAGATGACGAGACAACTTCAAGAAGACACGATGATGGAGATCATGATGATGGAGATCATGGTGTCATGCCGGTGACAACGATGATCATGGAGCCCCGAAGATGGAGATCAAAAGGAGCAAAATGATATTGGCCATATCATGTCACTATTTGATTGCATGTGATGTTTATCATGTTTTACATCTTATTTGCTTAGAACGACGGTAGCTTAAATAAGATGATCCCTCACTAAAATTTCAAGAAAAGTGTTCCCCCCCCACTGTGCACCGTTGCGAAGGTTCGTTGTTTCGAAGCACCACGTGATGATCGGGCGTGATAGATTCTAACGTTCGAATACAACGGGTGTTGACGAGCCTAGCATGTATAGACATGGCCTCGGGACACATGTGAAACACTTAGGTTGACTTGACGAGCCTAGCATGTACAGACATGGCCTCGGAACATGGAAGACCAAAAGGTCGAACATGAGTCGTATAGAAGATACGATCAACATGAGATGTTCACCGTTGATGACTAGTCCGTCTCACGTGATGATCGGACACGGCCTAGTCGATTTGGATCATGTTTCACTTAGATGACTAGAGGGATGTCTATCTGAGTGGTAGTTCATTAAATAATTTGATTATATGAACTCAATTATCATGAGCATAGTCTAAATTGTCTTTGCAAATATGTTGTAGATGAATAGCTCTTGTAGCTCCCTGTTTCAATACGTTCCTAGAGAAAGACCAAGTTGAAAGATATTGTAAGCAATGATGCGGACTAGGTCCGTAGTCCGAGGAGTGTCCTCACTGCTACAGAGAAGGCTTACGTCCTTGATGCACCGCTCGATGTGCAAACCCCTACAACATCGTCTGTGGATGTTGTGAACACCTGACAGACACATCCTGATGACTACTTGATAGTTTAGTGCACCATACTTTACGGCTTAGAATTGGGATTCCAATGACGTTTTGAACGCCATAGAACATATGAGATGTTCCAAGAGCTGAAATTGGGATTTCAGGCTCATGCCCATGTTGAGAGGTGTGAGACCTCTGACAAGTTCTTTTGCCAACAAGATGGAGGAGAATAGCTCAGCTAGTGAGCATGTGCTCTGAATGTCTGGGTGCTACAATCACTTAAATCAAGTGGGAGTTAAACTTCCAGATAAGATAGTGATTGATAGAGTTCTCTAGCCACCATCACTAAGCTACTAGATCTTCGTGATGAACTATGACATGCAAGGGATGGAGTTGATCCCAGAGCTGTTCGCGGTGCCTAAGACCGCAAAAGGTAGAAATCAAGAAGGAGCATCAAGTGTTGATGGTTTAACAAGACCACTGGTTTCAAGAAGGGCAAGGGCTAGAAGGGAAACTTCATGGATGGCAAACCAGTTGCCGCTCCAGTGAAAGAACCCAAGGTTGAACCCAAACCCGAGACTAAGTGCTTCTATTGTAAGGGGAACGGTCACTGGTAGCGGAATTACCCCAAATGCATGGTAGATAAGAAGGCTGGAAACTTCAACAAAGTATATACGTGTTATTAATGTATACCTCACTAGTATTCCTGGTAGCACCTGGGTATTGGATACCGGTTCAGTTGCTATTATTGGTGACTCGAAGCAAAAGCTACGGACTAAACGGAGACTGGCTGAGGGCGAGGTGACGATGTGTGTTGGAAGTGTTTCCAAAGTTGATGAGATCACCATCGCACGCTCCATCTGCCTTCGGGATTAGTATTGAACCTAGATAAATGTTATCAAGTGTCTACGTTGAGCATGAATATGATTAGATCATGTTCATTGCAATACGGTTATTCATTTAAATTAGGGAATAATGGTTATTCTATTTACATGAATAATACCTTTCATGGTCATGCACCCTATGTGAATGGTTCATTGAATCTCGGTTGTGGTAATACACATGTTCACGCCAAAAGATGTAGAGTTAATAATGATAGTACCACTTTCTTGTGGCACTGCCGCTTAGGTCATATTGGCGTAAGATGCATGAAGAAACTCCATGTCGATGGATGTTTGGAGTCACTTGATTTTGAATCACTTGACACATGCAAGCCATGCCTCACGGGCAGGATGACTAAGACCCCGTTTTCAGGTACAATGAAACGGGCAAGTGAGTTGTTGGAAATCATACATGCTGATGCGTGTGATCCAATGAGAATTGAAGCGTGCGGTGGATATCACTATTTTCTCATCTTCACTGGCGATTTGGGTAGATATAGGTATATCTACTTAATGAAGCACAAGTCTGAAACATTTGAAAAGTTCAAGCGATTTCAGAGTGAAGTTAAGAATCATCATAACAATAAGATCATGTTCCTACGATCTGATCAAAAAAGGGGATTTTCTGAGTTATGAGTTTGGCAATCACTTAAGACATTGTGGAATTGTTTCACAGTTGAAGCCACCTGGAACACCACAAGGTAATGGTGTGTCTGGACGTCGTAATCGAACCCTATGAGATATGGTGCGATCTATGATGTCTCTTACCAATCTACCGTTTTCATTTTGAGGTTATGCGTTAGAGACAGCTGAATTCACTTTAGATAGGACACCATCTAAGTCCGTTGAGATGACGTCCTATGAACATTGGTTTGGCAAGAAACCAAAGTTGTCGTTTCTTAATGTTTGGGGATGCGATGCTTAGGGCTTCAGCCGGAGAAGCTCGAACCCAAAGCGGACAAACACATCTTCATAGGATACCCAAGGGTGACAGTTGGGTATACCTTCTATCTTAGATCTGAGGGCAAATTGTTTGTCGCTAAGAACGGGTCCTTTCTCGAGAAGGGGTTTCTCTCGAAAGAATTGAGTGGGAGGAAGATAGAACCTGATGAGGTTGTCGAACCTTTACTTCAACCAGAGAGTGATGCAACACAGAAAGATGTTTTCTGTGGAGCCTACTTCTGTTGAATAGGAAGTTATTGATAGTGATCATGAAGCTTCGGATCAAGTTTCTATCGAACCTCGTAGGTCGACAAGGATATGTACTACTCCTGAGTGGTACGGTAATCCTGTCTCAGATATCATGTTGTTGGACAACAATGAACCTACGAGCTATGGAGAAGCGATGGTGGGCCCGTATTCCGACAAATGGTTAGAAGCCATGAAATCCGAGATAGGATCCATGTATCAGAACAGAGTATGGACTTTGGTGGACTTGCCCGATGATCAGCGAGCCATTGAGATAAATGGATCTTTAAGAAGAAGACGGACGTGGGCGGTAATGTTATCGTCTATGAAGCTCGACTTGTGGGAAAGAGTCTTTTCACAAGTTCAAGGAGTTGACTACGATGAGAATTTCTCACCCGTAGCGATGCTTAAGTCCGTCAGAATCATGTTAGCATTAGCTGTATTTTTCGATTATGAAATCTGACAGATGGATGTCAAAACAAGTTTTCTTACCAGTTTTTGTAAGAAAAAGTTGTATGTGATACAATAAAAGGTTTTGTCGATCCTAAGGATGCTAAAAGGTATGCTGGCTCCAGCGATCCTTCTATGGACTAGAGCAAGCATCTCGGAGTCAGAATATATGCTTTGATAGAGTGATCAAAGCTTTTAGGTTTATACAATGTTTGTTAGAAACTTGTATTTACAAGAAAGTGAGTGGGAGCACTACAACATTTCTGATAAGTATATGTGGATGACATATTGTTGATCCGAAATAATGTAGAATTTTTGGAAAGCATAAACGGTTGTTTGAAGAGTGTTTTTCAAAGGAAGACCTGGATAAAGCTGCTTACAAATTGGGCATCAAGATCTATAGAGATAGATCAAGACGCCTGATGATACTTTCAAAGAACACACACCTTGACATGTTTTTGAAGGAGTTCAAAATAGATCAGTCAAAGAAGGGGTTCTTACCTGAGTTGTAAGGTGTGAAGTTGAGTAAGACTCAAAGCTTGACAACGGCAGAAGAAAGAGGAAGGACGAAGGTCGTCCCCTGTGCTCTTGTCATAGGCTCTATACGGTATGCCATGCTGAGTACCGCACCTGATGTGTGCCTTGCCACATGTCTGGCAAGAGGGTACAAAGGTGATCTAGGAGTAGATCACCAGATAGCGGTCAAAATTATCCTTAGAAGAATAAGGAAATGTTTCTCGGTTATGGAGGTGATAAAGAGTTCGACGTAAAGAGTTACGTCGATGCAAGCTTAACACCTATCCGGATAGCTCTAAGTAGAGATACTAGATACGTATAATGGAGCAACAATTTGGAATAGCTCCAAGTGGAACGTGGTAGCAGCATCTATGATATGACATAAAGTTTTGCGAAATACATAGGGATCTGAATATGGCAAGACCCGTTGACTACAACCTCTCTCACAAGCATAACATGATCAAACCCAGAACTCATTGAGTGTTAACCACATAGTGATGTGAACTAGATTATTGAGTCTAGTAAACTCTTTGGATGTTGGTCACATGTCGATGTGACCTGTGAGTGTTAATCACATGGCGATGTGAACTAGATTATTGACTCTAGTGCAAGTGGGAGACTGTTGGAAATATGCCCTAGAGGCAATAATAAATTAGTTATTATTATATCATATTTCATTGTTCATGATAATCGTTTATTATCCATGCTAGAATTGTATTGATAGGAAACTCAGATACATGTGTGGATAAATAGACAACACCATGTCCCTAGTAAGCCTCTAGTTGACTAGCTCGTTGATCAATAGATGGTTATGGTTTCCTGACCATGGACATTGGATGTCGTTGATAATGGGATCACATCATTAGGAGAATGATGTGATGGACAAGACCCAATCCTAAGCCTAGCGCAAGATCGTGTAGTTCGTTTGCTAAAGCTTTTCTAATGTCAAGTATCATTTCCTTAGACCATGAGATTGTGCAACTCCCGGATACCGTAGGAGTGCTTTGGGTGTGCCAAACGTCACAACGTAACTGGGTGGCTATAAAGGTACACTACAGGTATCTCCGAAAGTGTCTGTTGGGTTGGCACGAATCGAGACTAGGATTTGTCACTCCGTGTAAACGAAGAGGTATCTCTGGGCCCACTCGGTAGGACATCATCATAATGTGCACAATGTGACCAAGGAGTTGATCACGGGATGATGTGTTATGGAACGAGTAAAGAGACTTGCCGGTAACGAGATTGAACAAGGTATCGGGAAATCGACGACCGAATCTCGGGCAAGTATCGTACCGATGGACAAAGGGAATTGTATACGGGATTGATTAAATCCTTGACATCGTGGTTCATCCGATGAGATCATCGTGGAGCATGTGGGAGCCAACATGGGTATCCAGATCCCGCTGTTGGTTATTGACCGGAGAGTTGTCTCGGCCATGTCTGCATGACTCCCGAGCCTGTAGGGTCTACACACATAAGGTTCGATGACACTAGGGTTATAGGGAATAGATATACATGGTTACCGAATCTTGTTCGGAGTCCCGAATGAGATCCCGGATGTCACGAGGAGTTCCGGAATGGTCCGGAGGTAAAGATTTATATATGGGAAGTCATCATACGGTCACCAGAATAATTCGGGGGGTTACCGGTATTGTACCGAGACCACTGGAGGGGTTCCGCGGGTCCACCGGGAGGGTCCACCTGCCCCGAAGGGCCCTATGGGCTGTGTGTGGAGAGGGACCAGCCCCTTAGTGGGCTGGGCGCCTCCCCCCTAGGGCCCATGCACCTAGGGTTTGGGGGAACCCTAAAGGGGGGCGCCCCCTTGCCTTGGGGGGCAAGGCAACCCTCCTGGCCGTCGCCCCCTCCTCAGATTGGATCTGAGGGGGCCGCCCCCCTCTCCCTTGCCCCTATATATATGTGGGGGTGGGAGGGCAGCCGCACTCAAGTTCTTGCGCAGCCCTCCCCCTCTCCCAAGTCCTCCTCTTCTCCCGCGGTGCTTGGCGAAGCCCTGCAGGATTGCCACGCTCCTCCTTCACCACCATGCCGTTGTGCTGCTGCTGGATGGAGTCTTCCCCAACCTCTCCTTCTCCCCTTGCTGGATCAAGGCGTAGGAGACGTCACCGGGCTGCACGTGTGTTGAACACGGAGGCGCCATGGTTCGGCGCTTAGATCGGAATCAACCGCGATCTGAATCGCTACGAGTACGACTCCTTCATCCGCATTCTTGCAACGCTTCCGCTTAGCGATCTACAAGGGTATGTAGATGCACTCTTCTTCCCCTCGTTGCTAGATTACTCCATAGATTGATCTTGGTGATGCGTAGAAAATTTTAAATTTCTGCTACGATCCCGAACAAGTACATGTGTGAATACATTGACAAACAAAGTGTCACTAGTATGCCTCTACTTGACTAGCTTGTTGAATCAATGATGTTTATGTTTCCTAACCATAGACATGAGTTGTCATTTGATTAACGGGGTCACATCATTAGAGAATGATGTGATTGACTTGACCCATCCGTTAGCTTAGCACGATGATCGTTTAGTTTGTTGCTATTGCTTTCTTCATGACTTATACATGTTCCTATGACTATGAGATTATGCAACTCCCGAGTACCGGAGGAACACTTTGTGTGCTACCAAACGTCACAACGTAACTGGGTGATTATAAAGGTGCTCTACAGGTGTCTCCGATGGTGCTTGTTGAGTTGGCATAGATCAAGATTAGGATTTGTCACTCCGATTGTCGGAGAGGTATCTCTGGGCCCTCTCGGTAATGCACATCACTATAAGCCTGGCAAGCAATGCAACTAATGAGTTAGTTGCGGGATGATGCATTACAGAACAAGTAAAGACACTTGTCGGTAACGAGATTGAGCTAGGTATTGAGATACCTACGATCGAATCTCGGGAAAGTAACATACCGATGACAGAGGGAACAACGTATGTTGTTATGCGGTTTGACCGGTAAAGATCTTTGTAGAATATGTAGGAACCAATATGAGCATCCAGGTTATGCTATTGGTTATTGACTAGAGACGTGTCTTGGTCATGTCTACATAGTTCTTGAACCCGTAGGGTCTGCACGCTTAAAGTTCAGTGACGACCAGTATTATGACTATGTGATTTGATGTACCGAAGGTAGTTCGGAGTCCCGGATGAGATCGAGGACATGACGAGGAGTCTCGAAATGGTCGAGACATAAAGATCGATATATTGTAAGGCTATATTCGGACATCGGAAAGGTTCCGAGTGATTCGGGTATTTTTCGGAGTACCCGGGAGTTACGGGAATTCGTCCGGGGAGTCAATGGGCCTTAATGGGCCTTAGTGGGAAGGAGAGGCAGCAGCCAGGAGGTGGCGCTCTCCCCTCCCAAGCCCAGTCCGAATTGGACAAGGGCTTTGGGGTGCGGCCCCTCTCTCCCTTCCTTCTCCACCCCCTCCTTTCCCCCTTCTCCTAGTTGGACTAGGAAAGGAGGAAACCTACTCCTACTAGGAGTAGGAATCCTACTCCCTTGGCGTGCCCCTCCTAGGGCCGACCTACTCCTCCCTCCCTCCTTTATATACGGGGGCAAGAGGGCACCCCAAGACACAACAATAGATCATTGATCTCTTAGCCGTGTGCGGTGCCCCCCCTCCATCATAATCCACCTCGATCATATCGTAGCGGTGCTTAGGCGAAGCCCTGCGTCGGTAGCATCATCATCACCGTCACCATGCCGTTGTGCTGATGAAACTCTCATGTGAAGCTTTGCTGGATCGGAGCTCGCAGGACGTCATCGAGTTGAACGTGTGCAGAACTCAGAGGTGCCGTGCGTTCAGTACTTGGATCGGTCGGATCGTGAAGACGTATGACTACATCAACCGCGTTGTGCTAACACTTCCGCATTCGGTCTACGAGGGTACGTAGACACACTCTCCCCTCTCGTCTCTATGCATCACCATGATCCTGTGTGTGCGTAGGAATTTTTTTGAAATTACTACGTTCCCTAACAGTGCCATCCGAGCCAGGTTTATGCGTAGATGTTATATGCACGAGTAGAACACAAGTGAGTTGTGGGCGATACAAGTCATACTGCTTACCAGCATGTCATACTTTGGTTCGGCGGTATTGTTGGATGAAGCGGCCCAGACCGACATTATGCGTACGCTTACGCGAGACTGGTTCTACCGACGTGCTTTGCACACAGGTGGCTGGCGGGTGTCAGTTTCTCCAACTTTAGTTGAACCAAGTGTGGCTACGCCCGGTCCTTGAGAAGGTTAAAACAACACTAACTTGATGAACTATCGTTGTGGTTTTGATGCGTAGGTAAGAACGGTTCTTGCTCCGCCCGTAGCAGCCACGTAAAACTTGTAATAACAAAGTAGAGGACGTCTAACTTGTTTTTGCAGGGCTTGTTGTGATGTGATATGGTCAAGACGTGATGAGATATAAGTTGTTGTATGAGATGATCATGTTTTGTTGAAGTTATCGGCAACTGGCAGAAGCCTTACGGTTGTCTCTTTATTGCATAAGATGCAATCACCAAATAATTGCTTTACTTTATCGCTATGCGATAGCAATAGTTGCAAGAGCAATAGTTGGCGAGACGACCATGTGATGACACATTGATACAGATCAAGATGATGGAGATCATGGTTTCATGCCCGTGATGATAGAGATCATGACGGTACTTTGGAGATGGAGATCAAAGGCGTAAGATGTTCATGGCCATACCATGTCACATATTTTGATTGCATGTGATGTTTATCCTTTATGCATCTTATTTTGCTTAGTTCGGCGGTAGCATTATAAGATGATCTCTCACTAAATTTCCAGGTAAAAGTGTTCTCCCTGATTATGCACCTGATACGTCCATTTTGCATCATGCTTTTATATCAATATTTATTGCATTATGGGTTGTTATTTCACATTATGTCACAATACTTATGGCTATTCTCTCTTATTTTACAAGGTTTACATAAGGAGGGAGAATGCCGGCAGCTGGAATTCTGGGCTGGAAAAGGAGCAAATATTAGAGACCTATTCTGCACAACTCCAAAAGTCCTGAAACTCCATGGAACACCTTATAATAAATAATGAAAAATCCTCGCCAAAGATGAAGACCAGAGGGCCCACACCCTTCTCACGAGGGAGGGGGGCGCACCCCCTAGGGCACGCCCCCTACCTCGTGGCCCCCCTGGTGGCTCTCCGATGACCATCTTCTCCTATATGAAGTCTTTCATCGAGAAGAAAATAAGAAGCAACCTTTCGGGACGAAACTCAGCCGCCACGAGGCGGAACCTTGGCGGGTCCAATCTAGAGCTCCGGCAGAGCTGTTCTGCCGGGGAAACTTCCCTCTCGGAGGGGGAAATCATCGCCATCCTCATCACCAACGCTCCTCTCATCGGGAGAGGGCAATCTCCATCAACATCTTCATCAACACCATCTGATCTCAAAACCCTAGTTCATCTCTTGTATCCAATTCTTGTCTCCAAGTACGGGATTGGTGCCAGTAGGTTGCTAGTAGTGTTAATTACTCCTTGTAGTTAATGCTAGTTAGTTTAATTGGTGGAAGATCATATGTTCAGATCCTATATGCATATTAATACCCCTCTGATTATGAACATGTTTATGCTTTGTGAGTAGTTATATTTATTCCTGAGGACAAGGGAGAAGTCTTGCTATTAGTAGTCATGTGAATTTGGCATTCGTTCGATATTTTGATGAGATGTATGTTGTCTAGCCTCTAGTGGTGTTATGTGAACGTTGACTACATAACACTTCACCATTATTTGGGCCTAGAGGAAGGCATTGGGAAGTAATAAGTAGATGATGGGTTGCTAGAGTGACAGAAGCTTAAACCCTAGTTTATGCGTTGCTTCGTAAGGGGCTGATTTGGATCCATATGTTTCATGCTATGGTGATTTACCTTAATACTTTTGTTGTAGTTGCGGATGCTTGCAATAGAGTTTAATCATAAGTGGGATGCTTGTTCAAGTAAGAACATCACCCAAGCACCGGTCCACCCACATGTCAAATTATCAAAGTACCGAACGCGAATCATATGAATGTGATGAAAACTAGCTTGACGATATTCCCATGTGTCCTCGGGAGCGCTTTTCCTTATATAAGAGTTTGTCCAGGCTTGTCCTTTGCTACAAAAAGGATTGGGCCACCTTGCTGCACTTTATTTACTTTTGTTATTTGTTGCTCGTTACAAATTATCTCATCACAAAACTATCTGTTACCACTTGTTTCAGTACTTGCAGAGAATACCTTGCTAAAAACTGTTTATCATTTCCTTCTGCTCCTCGTTGGGTTCGACACTCTTACTTATCGAAAGGACTACGATAGATCCCCTATACTTGTGGGTCATCAGCACCGTTGCCAAAGTTCGTCGTGCCGAGACACCACGTGATGATCGGGTGTGATAAGCTCAACGTTCATCTACAACGGGTGTAAGACAGTTTTGCACACGCAGAATACTCGAGTTAAACCTGGTGAGCCTAGCATATGCAGATATGGCCTCGGAACACTGAGACCGAAAGGTCGAGCTTGAATCATATAGTAGATATGATCAACATAGTGATGTTCACCACTGAAAACTACTCCATTTCACGTGATGATCGGTTATGGTTTAGTTGATTTGGATCACGTGATCGCTTAGATGATTAGAGGGATATCTATCTAAGTGGAAGTTCTTAAGTAATATGATTAATTGAACTTTAATTTATCATGAACTTAGTCCTGATAGTATTTGCATAACTATGTTGTAGATCAATAGCTCGCGATGTAGCTCCCCGTTTATTTTGATATGTTCCTAGAGAAAAATAAGTTGAAAGATGTTAGTAGCAATGATGCGGACTAGCTCCGTGATCTGAGGGTTATCCTCATTGCTGCACAGAAGTATTATGTCCTTGATGCACCGCTAGGTGACGGACCTATTGTAGGAGCATATGCAGACATTATGAACCTTTGGCAAAGCTCGGTATGATGACTACTTGATAGTTAAGTGCATCATGCTTTACGGTTTAGAACCGGGACTTCAAAAATGTTTTGAACGCCACGGAGCATATAAGATGTTCCAAGAGTCGAAATTAGTATTTCAGACTCATGCCCATGTCGAAAGGTATGAGACCTTTGACAAGTACTTTGCCTACAAAATGGAGGAGAATAGCTCAGCTAGTGAGCATGTGCTCAGAATGTCTGAGTGCTACAATCACTTGAATCAAGTGGGAGTTAATCTTCCAGATAAGATAGTGATTGACAGAATTCTCTAGTCACTATCACCAACTTACTAGAACTTCGTGATGAACTATAATATGCAAGGGATAACGGAAACAATTCCCAAGCACTTCGTGATACGGAAATCGACAAAGGTAGAAATCAAGAAAAGCATCAAGTGTTGATGGTTGACAAGACCACTAATTTCAAGGAAAGGGCAAAGGGAAGAAGGGGGACTTTAAGAAGAACGGCAAGTAAGTTGCTGCTCAAGTGAAGAAGCCCAAGTCTAGACCTAAGCCTAAGAGTAAGTGCTTCTACTGCAAAGGGACTGGTCACTGGAAGCAGAACTGCCCCAAGTATTTGGCGGATAAGAAGGATGGCAAAGTGAACGAAGGTATATTTGATATACATGTTATTGATGTGTACTTTACTAGTGTTTATAGAAACCCCTCAGTATTTGATACTAGTTCAGTTGCTAAGATTAGTGACTCGAAACGGGAGTTGCAAAATGAACAGAGACTAGTTAAGGGTGAAGTGACGACGTGTGTTGGAAGTGGTTCCAAAATTGATATGATCATCATCGCACACTCCCTATACTTTTGGGATTAGTGTTGAACCTAAATAAATGTTATTTGGTGATTGCGTTAAGCATGAATATGATTTGATCATGTTTATTGCAATACGGCTATTCATTTAAAGTCAGAGAATAATTGTTGTTCTGTCTGCATGAATAAAACCTTCAATGGTCTTACACCCAAGGTGAATGGTTTATTGAATCTCGATCGTAGTGATACACATATTCATAATATTGAAACCAAAAGATGCAAAGTTAATAATGATAGTGCAACTTATTTGTGGCACTGCCGTTTAGGTCATATTGGTGTGAAGCGCATGAAGAAAATCCATGCTGATGGGCTTTTGGAATCACTTGATTATGAATCAATTGATGCTTGCGAACCATGCCTCATAGGCAAGATGACTAAGACTCCGTTCTCAAGAACAATGGAGCGAGCAACTGACTTACTAGAAATAATGCATACTGATGTATGCGGTTTGATGAGTGTTGAGACTCGCGGCTGGTATCGTTATTTTCTGACCTTCACGGATGATTTGAGTAAGATATGGGTATATCTACTTGATGAAACATAAGTCTGAAACATTTGAAAAGTTCAAAGAATTTTAGAGTGAAGTGGAAAATCATCGTAACAAGAAAATAAAGTTTCTACGATCTGATCGTGGAGAAGAATATTTGAGTTACGACTTTGGTCTTCATTTGAAACAATGCGGAATAGTTTCACAACTCACGCCACCTGGAACACCACAGCGTAATGGTGTGTCTGAACGTCGTAATCGCACTTTACTAGATATGGTGCAATCTATGATGTCTCTTATAGATTTATCACTATCATATTAGGGTTATGCATTAGAGACAACTGCATTCATGTTAAATAGGTCACCATCTAAATCCGTTGAGACGACACCATATGAACTGTGGTTTTGATAGAAACCAAAGCTGTCGTTTCTTAAAGTTTGGGGTTGCGATGCTTATGTGAAAAAGTTTCATCCTGATAAGCTCAAACCCAAATCGGAGAAATGTGTCTTCATAGAATACCCAAAGGAAACTATTGGGTACACCTTCTATCACTGATCCAATGTGTTGGGGATATCACTACTGGGCGTAAACCGGCCTATCTGGGCCGGGTTAACTTCGTCAGTAGTTAAGTATGTTAAAGCCCAAGAAGGCAGATGAGGGCTCAAGGCCCATAGCCGGTTCAAGGCCTGTAGCCGTAAACCGGCGTTAGTATTTAAGTTGTATTGTAAGTTAGGAATAAGTAGAGACCAAACCGGACACATCTATGAGCCGGTATTGGGACTCTGTGAACCGATGGGCGTCACCCGTGTATATAAGGGGACGACCCGGCGGCGGTTCAAGGAGAAGAGACAACAACTTGAGACATAGGCGAAGCTTGTTTGCTCCCTGGTCATCGAAACCCCATCAATTCCATCACAACTAGACGTAGGCTTTTACCTTCATCGAAGGGGCCGAACTAGTATAAACTCTCTTGCGTCCCTGTGTCCGCTTTAACCCCTTCAAGCTAACCCGTCGCGATGGATCCACGACTACGTCCTTTCTCTAGGACATCTGCCGTGACAAAACCACGACAGGTGGCGCCCACCGTGGGGCTATCGCACGATGGTTTCAAGTTCTTGGAGGGCCGCTTTGAAGGACTTGAGGGCTACGCCGTAGGCCGGATGAGTAAGATGAAGGAAATATGCCCTAGAGGCAATAATAAAGTTATTATTTATTTCCTTATAATCATGATAAATGTTTATTATTCATGCTAGAATTGTATTAACCGGAAACATAATACATGTGTGAATACATAGACAAACAAAGTGTCACTAGTATGCCTCTACTTGACTAGCTCGTTAATCAAAGATGGTTATGTTTCCTAACCATGAACAATGAGTTGTTATTTGATTAACGAGGTCACATCATTAGTTGAATGATCTGATTGACATGACCCATTCCATTAGCTTAGCACCCGATCGTTTAGTATGTTGCTATTGCTTTCTTCATGACTTATACATGTTCCTATGACTATGAGATTATGCAACTCCCGTTTGTCGGAGGAACACTTTGGGTGCTACCAAACGTCACAACGTAACTGGGTGATTATAAAGGAGCATTACAGGTGTCTCCAAAGGTAGATGTTGGGTTGGCGTATTTCGAGATTAGGATTTGTCACTCCGATTGTCGGAGAGGTATCTCTGGGCCCTCTCGGTAATACACATCACATTAAGCCTTGCAAGCATTACAATAATCTGTTAGTTGTGGAGATGATGTATTACGGAACGAGTAAAGAGACTTGCCGGTAACGAGATTGAACTAGGTATTGGATACCGACGATCGAATCTCGGGCAAGTAACATACCGATGACAAAGGGAACAACGTATGTTGTTATGCGGTCTGACCGATAAAGATTTCGTAGAATATGTAGGAGCCAATATGGGCATCCAGGTCCCACTATTGGTTATTGACCAGAGACGTGTCTCGGTCATGTCTACATTGTTCTCGAACCGTAGGGTCCGCACGCTTAACGTTACGATGACAGTTATTATGAGTTTATGCATTTTGATGTACCGAAGGTTGTTCGGAGTCCCGGATGTGATCAAGGACATGACGAGGAGTCTCGAAATGGTCGAGACGTAAAGATTGATATATTGGAAGCCTATGTTTGGACATCGGAAGTGTTCCAGGTGAAATCGGGATTTTACCGGAATACCGGGAGGGTTACCGGAACCCCCCCCGGGAGCTATATGGCCATAGTGGGCCTTAGTGGAAAAGAGAAGGGGATGCCCTAGATGGGCTGCGCGCCTCCGCCCCCTTTCCCTAGTCCTATTAGGACTAGGAGAGGTGGTCGGCCCCCTCCTCCTCTTTTCCCCTCCGAGGAATCCTAGTTGGACTAGGATTGGAGGGGGAATCCTACTCCCAGAGGGAGTAGGACTCTCCTGCACCCTCCTCGTTGGCCGGCCAGCCCTGCCCCTTGGATCCTTTATATACAGGGGCAGGGGGCACCTCTAGACACACAAGTTGATCATTGAGATCGTTCCTTAGCCGTGTGCGGTGCCCCCTGCACCATATTCCTCGATAATACTGTAGCGGAGTTTAGGCGAAGCCCTGCTGCTGTAGTTCATCAAGATCGTCACCACGCCGTCGTGCTGACGGAACTCTTCCCCGACACTTTGCTGGATCGGAGTCCGGGGATCGTCATCGAGCTGAACGTGTGCTCGAACTCGGAGGTGCCGTAGTTTCGGTGCTTGATCGGTTGGATCGTGAAGACGTACGACTACTTCCTCTACGTCGTGTTCATCGCTTCCGCAGTCGGTCTGCGTTGGGTACGTAGACAACACTCTCCCCCTCGTTGCTATGCATCACATGATCTTGCGTGTGCGTAGGAATTTTTTTGAAATTACTACGAAACCCAACAGTGGTATCAGAGCCTAGGTTATTTATGTTGATGTTATATGCACGAGTAGAACACAAGTGAGTTGTGGACGATACAAGTCATACTGCCTACCAGCATGTCATACTTTGGTTCGGCGGTATTGTTGGACGAGACGACCCGGACCAACCTTACGCGTACGCTTACGCGAGACCGGTTCCCTCGACGTGCTTTGCACATAGATGGCTTGCGGGCGACTGTCTCTCCAACTTTAGTTGAACCAAGTATGGCTACGCCCGGTCCTTGAGAAGGTTAAAACGGAGTCTATTTGACAAACTATCGTTGTGGTTTTGATGCGTAGGTGAGATTGGTTCTTGCTTAAGCCCGTAGCAGCCACGTAAAACTTGCAACAACAAAGTAGAGGACGTCTAACTTGTTTTTGCAGGGCATGTTGTGATGTGATATGGTCAAGGCATGATGCTGAATTTTATTGTATGAGATGATCATGTTTTGTAACCGAGTTATCGGCAACTGGCAGGAGCCATATGGTTGTCGCTTTATTGTATGCAATGCAATCGCGATGTAATGCTTTACTTTATTACTAAACGGTAGTGATAGTCGTGGAAGCATAAGATTGGCGAGACGACAACGATGCTACGATGGAGATCAAGGTGTCGCGCCGGTGACGATGGTGATCATGACGGTGCTTCGGAGATGGAGATCACAAGCACAAGATGATGATGGCCATATCATATCACTTATATTGATTGCATGTGATGTTTATCTTTTTATGCATCTTATCTTGCTTTGATTGACGGTAGCATTATAAGATGATCTCTCACTAAA
This sequence comes from Triticum urartu, assembly GCF_003073215.2. Taxonomy (NCBI): domain Eukaryota; kingdom Viridiplantae; phylum Streptophyta; class Magnoliopsida; order Poales; family Poaceae; genus Triticum; species Triticum urartu. The sequence goes on along the minus strand of NC_053022.1, from coordinate 526,081,986 downwards.
TTATCAAGAAGTGTTCTCCCTGAGTATGCACCGTTGCCAAAGTTCGTCGTGCCCAGACACCATGTGATGATCGGGTGTGATAAGCTCTACGTCCATCTACAACGGGTGCAAGCCAGTTTTGCACACGCAGAATACTCAGGTTAAACTTGACGAGCCTAGCATATGCAGATATGGCCTCGGAACACGGAGACCGAAAGGTCGAGCGTGAATCATATAGTAGATATGATCAACATAAACGATGTTCACCATTGAAAACTACTCCATCTCACGTGATGATCGGTTATGGTTTAGTTGATTTGGATCACGTAATCACTTAGAAGATTAGAGGGATGTCTATCTAAGTGGGAGTTCTTAAGTAATATGATTAATTGAACTTAAATTTATCATGAACTTAGTACCTGATAGTATCTTGCTTGTTTATGTTGATTGTAGATAGATGGCTCGTGCTGTTGTTCCGTTGAATTTTAATGCGTTCCTTGAGAAAGCAAAGTTGAAAGATGATGGTAGCAATTACACGGACTGGGTCCGTAACTTGAGGATTATCCTCATTGCTGCACAGAAGAATTACGTCCTGGAAGCACCGCTGGGTGCCAGGCCTGCTGCTGGAGCAACGCCAGATGTTATGAACGTCTGGCAGAGCAAAGCTGATGACTACTCGATAGTTCAGTGTGCCATGCTTTACGGCTTAGAATCGGGACTTCAACGACGTTTTGAACGTCATGGAGCATATGAGATGTTCCAGGAGTTGAAGTTAATATTTCAAGCAAATGCCCGAATTGAGAGATATGAAGTCTCCAATAAGTTCTATAGCTGCAAGATGGAGGAGAACAGTTCTGTCAGTGAGCATATACTCAAAATGTCTGGGTATAATAATCACTTGATTCAATTGGGAGTTAATCTTCCGGATGATTGCGTCATTGACAGAATTCTCCAATCACTGCCACCAAGCTACAAGAGCTTCGTGATGAACTATAATATGCAAGGGATGAACAAGACTATTCCCGAGCTCTTCGCAATGCTGAAAGCTGCGGAGGTAGAAATCAAAAAGGAGCATCAAGTGTTGATGGTTAACAAAACCACTAGTTTCAAGAAAAAGGGCAAAGGGAAGAAGAAGGGGAACTTCAAGAAGAACGACAAGCAAGTTGCTGCTCAGGAGAAGAAACCCAAGTCTGGACCTAAGCCTGAAACTGAGTGCTTCTACTGCAAGCAGACTGGTCACTGGAAGCGGAACTGCCCCAAGTATTTGGCGGATAAGAAGGATGGCAAGGTGAACAAAGGTATATGTGATATACATGTTATTGATGCGTACCTTACTAGAGCTCGCAGTAGCACCTGGGTATTTGATACTGGTTCTGTTGCTAATATTTGCAACTCGAAACAGGGACTACGGAATAAGCGAGCACTGGCAAAGGACGAGGTGACGATGCGCGTGGGAAACGGTTCCAAAGTCGATGTGATCGCGGTCGGCACGCTACCTCTACATCTACCTTCGGGATTAATATTAGACCTAAATAATTGTTATTTGGTGCCAGCGTTGAGCATGAACATTATATCTGGATCTTGTTTAATGCGAGACGGTTATTCATTTAAATCAGAGAATAATGGTTGTTCTATTTATATGAGTAATATCTTTTATGGTCATGCACCCTTGAAGAGTGGTCTATTTTTGATGAATCTCGATAGTAGTGATACACATATTCATAATGTTGAAATCAAAAGATGCAGAGTTGATAATGATAGTGCAACTTATTTGTGGCACTGCCGTTTAGGTCATATCGGTGTAAAGCGCATGAAGAAACTCCATACTGATGGACTTTTGGAACCACTTGATTATGAATCACTTGGTACTTGCGAACCGTGCCTCATGGGCAAGATGACTAAAACACCATTCTCCGGTACTATGGAGAGAGCAACAGATTTGTTGGAAATCATACATACCGATGTATGTGGTCCGATGAATATTGAGGCTCGTGGCGGATATCGTTATTTTCTCACCTTCACAGATGATTTAAGCAGATATGGGTATATCTACTTAATGAAACATAAGTCTGAAACATTTGAAAAGTTCAAAGAATTTCAGAGTGAAGTTGAAAATCATCGTAACAAGAAAATAAAGTTTCTGCGATCTGATCGTGGAGGAGAATATTTGAGTTACGAGTTTGGTGTACATTTGAAAAACTGTGGAATAGTTTCGCAACTCACGCCACCTGGAACACCACAGCGTAATGGTGTGTCCGAACGTCGTAATCGTACTTTACTGGATATGGTGCGATCTATGATGTCTCTTACTGATTTACCGCTATCATTTTGGGGTTATGCTCTAGAGACGGCCGCATTCACGTTAAATAGGGCACCATCAAAATCCGTTGAGACGACGCCTTATGAACTGTGGTTTGGCAAGAAACCAAAGTTGTCGTTTCTTAAAGTTTGGGGCTGCGATGCTTATGTGAAAAAGCTTCAACCTGATAAGCTCGAACCCAAATCGGAGAAATGTGTCTTCATAGGATACCCAAAGGAAACTGTTGGGTACACCTTCTATCACAGATCCGAAGGCAAAACATTCGTTGCCAAGAATGGATCCTTTCTAGAGAAGGAGTTTCTCTCGAAAGAAGTGAGTGGGAGGAAAGTAGAACTTGACGAGGTGACTGTACCTGCTCCCTTACTGGAAAGTAGTTCATCACAGAAAACTGTTTCAGTGACACCTACACCAGTTAGTGAGGAAGCCAATGATAATGATCATGAAACTTCAGATCAAGATACTACTGAACCTCGTAGATCAACCAGAGTAAAATCCGCACCAGAGTGGTACGGTAATCCTGTTCTGCAAGTCATGATACTAGATCATGATGAACCTACGAACTATGAAGAAGCGATGGTGAGCCCAGATTCCGCAAAATGGCTTGAAGCCATGAAATCTGAGATGGGATCCATGTATGAGAACAAAGTATGGACTTTGGTTGACTTGCCCGATGATCGGCAAGCAATTGAAAATAAATGGATCTTTAAGAAGAAGACTGACGCTGATGGTAATGTTACTGTCTACAAAGCTCGACTTGTTGCGAAAGGTTTTCGACAAGTTCAAGGGATTGACTACGATGAGACCTTCTCACCCGTAGCGATGCTTAAGTCCGTCCGAATCATGTTAGCGATTGCCGCATTTTATGATTATGAAATTTGGCAGATGGATGTCAAAACTGCATTCCTGAATGGATTTCTGGAAGAAGAGTTGTATATGATGCAACCGGAAGGTTTTGTCGATCCAAAGGGAGCTAACAAAGTGTGCAAGCTCCAGCGATCCATTTATGGACTGGTGCAAGCCTCTCGGAGTTGGAATAAACGTTTTGATAGTGTGATCAAAGCATTTGGTTTTATACAGACATTCAGAGAAGCCTGTATTTACAAGAAAGTGAGTGGGAGCTCTGTAGCATTTCTGATATTATATGTGGATGACATATTGCTAATTGGAAATGATATAGAATTTCTGGATAGCATAAAGGGATACTTGAATAAAAGTTTTTCAATGAAAGACCTCGGTGAAGCTGCTTACATATTAGGCATTAAGATCTATAGAGATAGATCAAGACGCTTAATTGGACTTTCACAAAGCACATACCTTGACAAAATTTTGAAGAAGTTCAAAATGGATCAAGCAAAGAAAGGGTTCTTGCCTGTGTTACAAGGTGTGAAATTGAGTAAGACTCAATGCCCGACCACTGCAGAAGGTAGAGAGAATATGAAAGATGTTCCCTATGCATCAGCCATAGGATCTATCATGTATGCAATGTTGTGTACCAGACCTGATGTGTGCCTTGCTATAAGTTTAGCAGGGAGGTACCAAAGTAATCCAGGAATGGATCACTGGACAGCGGTCAAGAACATCCTGAAATACCTGAAAAGGACTAAGGATATGTTTCTCGTATATGGAGGTGACAAAGAGCTCACTGTAAAAGGTTACGTTGATGCAAGCTTTGACACTGATCCGGACGATTCTAAATCGCAAACCGGATACGTGTTTACATTAAACGGTGGAGCTGTCAGTTGGTGCAGTTCTAAACAAAGCGTCGTAGCGGGATCTACATGTGAAGCGGAGTACATAAGCTGCTTCGGAAGCAGCGAACGAAGGAGTCTGGATGAAGGAGTTCATATCCGATCTAGGTGTCATACCTAATGCATCGGGTCCAATGAAAATCTTTTGTGACAATACTGGTGCAATTGCCTTGGCAAAGGAATCCAGATTTCACAAAAGGACCAAACACATCAAGAGACGCTTCAACTCCATCCGGGATCTAGTCCAGGTGGGAGACATAGAGATTTGCAAGATACATACGGATCTGAATGTTGCAGACCCGTTGACTAAGCCTCTTCCACGAGCAAAACAGATCAGCACCAAAGCTCCATGGGTGTTAGAATCATTACAGTGTAATCTAGATTATTGACTCTAGTGCAAGTGGGAGACTGAAGGAAATATGCCCTAGAGGCAATAAATAAAGTTATTATTTATTTCCTTATAATCATGATAAATGTTTATTATTCATGCTAGAATTGTATTAACCGGAAACATAATACATGTGTGAATACATAGACAAACAAAGTGTCACTAGTATGCCTCTACTTGACTAGCTCGTTAATCAAAGATGGTTATGTTTCCTAACCATGAACAATGAGTTGTTATTTGATTAACAGGATCACATCATTAAATGAATGATCTGATTGACATGACCCATTCCATTAGCTTAGCACCCGATCGTTTAGTATGTTGCTATTGCTTTCTTCATGACTTATACATGTTCCTATAACTATGAGATTATGCAACTCCCGTTTACCGTAGGAACACTTTGGGTACTACCAAACGTCACAACGTAACTGGGTGATTATAAAGGAGTACTACAGGTGTCTCCAAAGGTACATGTTGGGTTGGCGTATTTCGAGATTAGGTTTTGTCACTCCGATTGTCGGAGAGGTATCTCTGGGCCCTCTCGGATGCACATCACTTAAGCCTTGCAAGCATTGCAACTAAATGAGTTAGTTGCGGGATGATGTATTACAGAACGAGTAAAGAGACTTGCCGGTAACGAGATTGAACTAGGTATTGGAATACCGACGATCGAATCTCGGGCAAGTAACATGCCGATGACAAAGGGAACAACGTATGTTGTTATGCGGTCTGACCGATAAAGATCTTCGTAGAATATGTAGGAGCCAATATGGGTATCCAGGTCCCGCTATTGGTTATTGACCGGAGACGTGTCTCGGTCATGTCTACATTGTTCTCGAACCCGTAGGGTCCGCACGCTTAAGGTTACGATGACAGTTATATTATGAGTTTATGCATTTTGATGTACCGAAGGTTGTCAGGAGTCCCGGATGTGATCACGGACATGACAAGGAGTCTCGAAATGGTCGAGACGTAAAGATTGATATATTGGAAGCCTATGTTTGGACATCGGAAGTGTTCCGGGTGAAATCGGGATTTTACCGGAATACCGGGAGGGTTACCGGAACCCCCCGGGAGCTATATGGGCCATAGTGGGCCTTAGTGGAAAAGAGAAGGGGCTGCCCTAGATGGGCTGTGCGCCCCCCCTTCCCCTAGTCCTATTAGGACTAGGAGAGGCGGCCGGCCCCCTCCTCCTCTTTTCCCCTCCGAGGAATCCTAGTTGGACTAGGATTGGAGGGGGAATCCTACTCCCAGAGGGAGTAGGACTCTCCTGCGCCTCCTCCCTTGGCCGGCCAGCCTCCCCTCCTCTCCTCCTTTATATACGGAGGCAGGGGGCACCTCTAGACACACAAGTTGATCCACGTGATCTATTCCTTAGCCGTGTGCGGTGCCCCCTGCCACCATATTCCTCGATAATACTGTAGCGGAGTTTAGGCGAAGCCCTGCTGCTGTAGTTCATCAAGATCGTCACCACGCCGTCGTGCTGACGAAACTCTTCCCCGACACTTTGCTGGATCGGAGTCCGGGGATCGTCATCGAGCTGAACGTGTGCTCGAACTCGGAGGTGCCGTAGTTTCGGTGCTTGATCGGTTGGATCGTGAAGACGTACGACTACTTCCTCTACGTCGTGTTATCGCTTCCGCAGTCGGTCTGCGTTGGGTACGTAGACAACACTCTCCCCCTCGTTGCTATGCATCACATGATCTTGCGTGAGCGTAGGAAATTTTTTGAAATTACTACGAAACCCAACATAAGAGTCATCGCGGCAAGCTCTACATCGATGATGCAGGCTGGGGCCCCGAGGCCGGCTCAGTTGAGTACGGGTACCGGGTCCCCTTTGGTGGCATACACGTTTTCATCGGCAAGATCGGTGAGCCGGGCCCTGAGCCGGATATCTGCACCGACCTCGTCGAAACGGCTCAGCGTGCGCGATCTGCCCGGGTTAAACCGACCATGAAGTGTGCCTTCGTGGGAGTCATCCATGGAGGAGGTCATGAGGATGGATCAGGATCTGGCGGCGAGACCGTCATTTACTCCGGCGATGAGTCATTAACCGGAGAAACCGAATCTCTATATCAGCTACAAGATGGCCGGATTGGGGGCTGTTCTGATGGCGACAGTATTCCGGACCCCTCTGATCTGCCCAACCGAGTTGGAATATTCATGGCCGGCACACAAGCAGTGCTTCATTCTTCGACCGCTGCGGCAACAGCCTCCGGTTCAGCAGCGGCGACGGCTGCCGGGGCAGGAGGCCCTGTGCGCCCGTCGGCTCAAGTTCTATCAGAGCTATTTGATGCATTGGCTGTGCTTATGGCAGAAGCTAATCCAGCGGATCAGGACGTCCACAATGCGGAGATTGCAAAGGTAAGGGAACAAATCACCCAGGCCAAGGCGGACCTGGCAGCTGAGGATACCAGGATGGCTGCAGAGCGGGCCGCTCTAGACGCACAAGCTTACAGGCTCATGTTGGACCAGAATGCGTCGCATGAAGTCATGAGGAGGAAGTACCGATCCCGTTTGCCTCCGGTTTTCGAGGCCAGAGACCTTTTCAACACCCCGGGAGCGGGAACCAGTAATCCGCTGGAGGGAAACTGGGTGGAAGCTCCTGGGACCGGTGCGCCGGTTCAGCCTCGTCGGATGGATCCGCCTCGTCAAAACACCGTTATACCTTAGGCTGTTTCAACACCTCCGGGTCACTGCTCCAACCCAATGGACAATCTCGTCGCAGCTGCTGCACGGCTGGAGGCCATTCCAATTGATGGTGACTCACCGCAGGCGATAGAGACGCGACGGGTCAAGGAGCTCCTTAGGACAGCTTTGGACCAACAGGAAGCATACTCGTACAGCCGCGACCGGATCCACTCGACCCCTCGCCCAAGCCGGAGCTATAGCAGGCGTATGGAGGAACCGACAGTGTCAAGTAATGAACGACGTGGAGCACCCCGCGGCAACAACCCGGCGGGTGGTGTGGATAACGCTCAGGAAGTGGTGGACCGGGCCCGAGCACGCAGGGAGGCCAAGTTAGCCGCACAATATCAGGCTCGGCAGCTTACGCCGGTTCGTCCAACTGTTTTGGTCGAACCCGGTGTTACTTCTAGCTCTTTGGGGGTGCCTTGCCTTGCCCCCGCTTTACGCAATGTGCGCCCACCCAAGGATTTCAAGGGCCCGCGCAAGGTACCAAATTACACGGCGGATCAACCCCCAGAGACATGGGTGGAGAGCTATGAGATGGCCATGGAGATGCTGGATGTGGATGATGCGGCATGTGCAAAATACTTCACCATGATGCTTGAAGGAACGGCCCGCACTTGGTTAAAAAGCTTACCGGCCAATTCTATCAGTTCATGGGCCCAATTACGAGCCCGGTTTATCAATAATTTCAAGGATACATGTAAGCAGCCCATGTCAATAGTAGACTTAGCTGCCTGTGTCTAGGAGGAAGGAGAATCGACGACTCATTGGGTGCGCCGGGTCTCACAAGTGTTGCATTCATCAGACCGCATCAACACTGGCACCGCAGTCTTAACCCTAGAAGGCAACTGCCGGTTTGGGCCCCTAAAGCTGAAGTTGGGACGGATGAAGCGCCATTGCACTGACATGGGGACCCTCACGGCTGCTTTGGTAAAGTATGCTGATTCTGATAGTACCAAGGATCCCGAATCTGATGATGACAAGGCAGGGAAGGGAAAGAGGAACAACAACTCCAAAGGTCAGCAGCATCATTGGGTAGGCAATGGTGGTGGAGGTAAGCGTAAAGCGGATGGTAACATGGACTTTGTGGCTAATACCAACGCGCAGGACAATGGCCAGCGACGCAAGGGTAAACCGAAAAATCGCAGTGGGGCACCCAACCCTAACCCGGATCGCCTAAATTATCTACTGAGCCAGCCCTGTCCAAGACATGGGACGAAGGAGGTGCCAGCAAACCACCTTTGGAAGGATTTCTTTATTATGCAGGAGTTCAAGAATTCTAATGCTTTTCCGGTATGATCACGGCTCCGGCGGTGGCTCAGGATCCGAGCCGCGTTATGGTGGAGGAAATTCCGATTCAGGATTTAATGGTAATCCGGGCGGACATAATAATCAAAATAATCAGAACAACCAGGGTGGTTATAACCAGCAGCAGCAACAGTCAGGTTACCAGAGTAACCCAAAGCAGTTGAATAGTGGGCAGTACCATGTCTTCACCACTAGCTTGGATAAGCGATACCGGAAGGTTCAGAGGCGGGCAGTCAACTCTGTTGAACCGGCCGTGCCCCGTTATCTACGCTGGTCTGAACAGCCAATCATATGGAGCAGAGAGGATCACCCTCCCCAGGTTGATAATCCGGGTCAGTTGGCTCTGGTGGTGGCACCTCAGGTGGGAGGTTACAAGTTCACCAAAGTGCTCATGGATGGAGGGAGCAGCATTAATATCTTATACTATGAGACCTTCCGTCGTATGGGACTAACAGATAAAAATCTCAAACCGTCTAATACGGTGTTCCATGGTGTAGTACCTGGCAAGTCAGCATATCCTGTTGGTAAGATAGCTCTGGAAGTGGCCTTTGGAGATGATCATGATTCCAGGTCGGAGACATTGACGTTTGAAGTGGTGAAAATCCAAAGTCCATATCATGCCCTGTTTGGGCGACCGGCCTACGCCAAGTTTATGGCACGACCCTGTTATGTGTATTTGCAGCTCAAGATGCCGGGTTACAAGGGGACAATAACGGTTCACGGAAGCCGTAAAATCGCTTTGGAGTGTGAGGAAGGAGATGCGGCTTACGCAGAGTCGGTTTGTGCCACCGAGGAGCTGAAGTATTATAAGGATAGTGTTGATCCGGTGGACATGACTCCATTAAAAAAGCCAACTACGGAGCATGACCGGCCCTGAAGTTCAAATCGGCAGCAGAAACTAAGCTTGTTGACTTCGTACCTGGCGATTCGTCCAAGCAGTTCAGCATCAGTGCCAACTTGGATCCGAAATAGGAAAGCACGCTCATCGAGTTCATCCGTGAGAATCGGGACATTTTTGCATGGAAGCCCTCTGACATGCCAGGTGTACCGAGGCAACTCGCTGAGCACACCCTTAATGTGGATCCTAAATACAAACTGGTGAAACAGTTCCTCCGCCAGTTTAACGAAGAAAGACACAAGGCGATTGGAGAAGAGGTAGCCAGGCTCTTAGCAGCTGGTTTTATTGTTGAAGTTTTTCACCCTGAGTGGCTTGCCAATCCGGTGCTAGTCCTTAAGAAAAGCGGCACCTGGCGCAGGTGTGTGGATTACACAGATCTTAATAAGGCTTGTCCAGCAGATCCTTTTGCCCTCCCCCGTATTGATCAAATCATTGATGCTACGGCGGGTTGTGAGCGTTTAAGTTTTTTGGATGCATATTCTGGCTATCATCAGATCAAAATGGCAGTTAAGGACCAGGAGAAGACAACATTCATAACTCCCTTTGGAGCCTTCTGCTATGTGTCTATGCCCTTTGGGCTCAAAAGTGCCTAGGCAACTTATCAACGGTGTGTACAAAATTGTCTTCACAAGCAGATTGGCCGTAATGTGCATGCTTACGTGGATGATATCGTTGTTAAGTCCAGGGAGAAGGAGACTCTGGTTGACGATTTGAACGAAACCTTTGATAACCTAAGGACATACAAGATGATGCTTAATCCGGACAAGTGTGTCTTTGGTGTACCGGCGGGCAAGTTATTGGGTTTTCTGGTGTCCAACAGGGGAATTGAGGCTAATCCGGAGAAGATCACAGCCATCACCTCCCTGGCTAAACCGAAGTGTATCAATGATGTTCAACGCCTGGCAGGCCGGATTGCCACGTTAAGCCGGTTTATCAGCCGCCTTGGTGAGAAGGCAATCCCTTTGTATCAGATGTTGAAGAAGACGGATCAGTTCGTCTGGAGTTCTGCTACTGATGAAGCATTTGAGGACTTAAAGCGGCAATTGGCCAATCCGCCTGTGCTCGCCGCTCCCATTGACAAGGAGCCGTTACTGCTATATGTTGCTGCTAATGCTCGTGCGGTCAACGTGGCTATTATGGTGGAGCGAAAGGAGGCAGGTAAGGAGCATCCGGTTCAACATCCGGTCTATTATATCAACGAGGTACTCATTGAGTCCAAGCAAAGGTATCCGCATTGGCAGAAGCTGGTGTACGGAGTTTTTATGGCAAGCCGAATTCCAAGGGCACCCAATTACGGTGGTCAGTTCTGCTCCTTTGGGGGATATCATCCAGAACCGAGAAGCGACTGGCCGGATTGCCAAGTGGACTATAGAGCTTGGGCCGCACGGATTGAAGTATGTGCCTCTGACAGCGGTTAAGTCTCAAGCACTTGTTGATTTCATCAATGATTGGACAGAACTGCAAGCACCTGAAGAAAAGCCGGATCACACATATTGGACCATCCATTTTGATGGATCCAGGCAATTGGAAGGCTCGGGGGCTGGAGTCGTATTAACTTCCCCACGAGGTGATAAGTTTTGTTACGTTCTCCTCTTAATGTTCCCTTGTACTAACAATGCAGCTGAGTATGAAGCCTTGCTCCATGGTCTCCGGATGGCTAAGGAGATGAATCTAAGTCGAGTTAAGTGCTTCGGTGACTCGGACCTTGTGGCTCAACAAGTGTCTGGCACTTGGGACTCCAAGGACCCACTCATGGCAGCATATCGTCGTGAGGTGGATATTGTTGCAGGTCACTTTAAAGGCTATCAGGTGGACCACGTGGACCGACGGAAGAATGAAGCGGCGGACGCCTTAAGCCGTCTGGGCTCTCAGCGCAAACCGGTCCCGCCCAATGTTTTTCTGGATGTGCTGCACAACCCGTCGGTCAAGCTCCTTGGTGAAGCGGATTTGGCTATTCCTGATCCGGAGGCTCAATTGGTGGCAGGTCTTCATGTCATTCCGCATTGGACGCTTCCTTACCTGGCGTACATGAACCGGGGCGAGTTACCAGAGGATGAGATTCTGGCCCGACAGATAGTCCGGCGGTCCAAGTCCATGACTATTGTCAATGGCGAGTTGCATCATTACAGTATATCAGGGGCATTTCAACGATGTGTGTCTCCTGAAGAAGGCTATGAAATTTTGCGTGAGATCCACGAAGGAGATTGTGGTCACCACGCCGGTTCAAAATCTTTGGTAGCTAAAGCGTTTCGCCATGGCTTCTATTGGTTAACTGCTCATGCCGATGCGGAAGATCTGGTCAGAAGATGTGACGGTTGCCAAAAGTTTTCAAGACGTGCTCATGTGCCAGCTCAAGAATTGAGAATGATTCCAATTACTTGGCCATTTGCTACTTGGGGGCTGGATATGGTTGGGCCTTTCAAAAGGTCCAAAGATAAGAAGACCCACCTCCTGGTGGCGGTTGACAAGTTCACAAAGTGGGTGAAGGCAGAACCGGTTAGCAAGTGTGATGCGGCCACGAGGTTCAGTTTATCAAAAAAGTGATTTTCCAGTTTGGTTTTCCACACAGTATCATCACAGATAATGGTACCAATTTGTCCAAGGGTGCCATGAAGGAGTTCTGCGAACGGGAGCACATCCGGCTTGACGTTTCATCAGTGGCACACCCACAGTCCAATGGTCAAGCAGAAAGGGATAATCAAGAGATTTTGAGAGGCATCAAGCCCCGGCTTATGGTTCCTTTGCAGAGAACACCGGGTTGTTGGGTAGAAGAATTACCATCTGTGTTATGGAGCATCAATACCACACCCAACAGATCAACAGGATACACACCATTCTTCATGGTCTATGGGGCGGAGGCGGTTCTCCCCAGTGATATCCGTCATGATTCACCTCGTGTGACGGCTTATGTTGAAGTGGACAACGAGAGAGCACGGCAAGATGCTTTGGACCGGTTGGATGAAGAGCGTGACATAGCAGTTGCTCGCTCAGCGATTTACCAACAGGATCTTCGTCGTTATCACAGTCGCCGAGTTAAAACCAGAACCTTTCAAGAGGGAGATTTGGTGCTTCGGCTCATCCAAGACCAGACTGATATGCATAAGCTATCCCCACCTTGGGAGGGACCTTTTGTGGTCAGCAAGAATCTGCACAACGGGTCATACTATCTGATCGATATTCGAGAGCATAAAGACTCACGTACATCAGAGGAGGAGACCAACAGGCCATGGAATATAGCTCATCTTCGGCCTTACTATACCTGAGCCATTGGCTCTACTTATGTACATATTACGACGATGTATATATTATGATTAAATATAATAAACCGGAACCTCAACTAAAGCGGGGTATCTGTTCTTTTACATCATGTGTGGTTACACGGAGTTGTTCTAAAGCGGCCTCCGGTTTACCCCTTGAGTTAGCTTTTCAAAAGCATCATGTTATATCACTTGGGGGCTTGGTCGTGTCCGAACCAATGCAATACCTCTTGATAGGCGAGAGCCCCAGATCACTTGGGGACTTGGTCACGTCTGAACCAGTCATGCCTCTTGGTCGGCCTAAGGCCACAGAATCACTTGGGGGCTTGGTCAAACCCGAACCATTGCCATGCCACTTGATCGGCATAAATGCCACGGTTTCATTTGGGGACCTGGCTGACTTGAACCATAGCTACACCTATCGGGAGCTTGGTCGTGTTCGACCATGCTAATGCCATCTGATCAGCTCAAATAAGCCTCTTTTTGCAAACGGTTTTGTCATTGCCTTTGCTTTACACTTTTTCTTTGAAAGATATTTCTTTCTTTTTATTGCGTTTTTTAAACCGACAAAATTTTAAACCGGTTCACACTGTCTATTGACGGTACACGGTCCATTTTAATCCGGAGACTATTTGCTCGGTTTGATTTTTGTTAACATCCTATTACGGAGTAACACGGTGTTTATTATAACCCGGCACGGTTTACATAGTAAACCGACATCATATATATACAGGAGCTGCTATCTCCTCCAACAGTGTGGGTTTATAAAACTCCGCTTCAAGATTGGCCAAGCCAACCTCACGCCCAACGATGGCAGGTATTATGTATCTCAAAAATTTGGTCATATACTTAAAAATTTCGGATGTTTTGATTTCATGCATGCAGACATCATATTCCGCCTGACGGTACAACCGCGGTGGCATTTTAAGATTTTTTATTGCAGAAAGTACTTTGGAAAATTCATCACCCAAAGGAAGAGCAAGTTGCAGTAATTATGCACGAAGGCATATCAAAAGTATCAGCTAGCCTATTACAGGGCAACACGGTGCCCACAATAAGATCATTGTTTTTTGCAAGGGAGAAGCAGTTTTAAACCGGCTTCCGGTTCAAGCTTGGTCACCAGCCTGGCCTGATGGTTGTGGATCATCCCGCGCTGCTTCAACTTCAGTTTCTCTACCCAACGGCTGGAAATCAACAGTTGTCCAGTCGATTCCCATTAATGCTTGAAAGACAGCTTCATCATGGATCAGCAACGACGGGTCAATATCGGGAGCGTAAGTATGCTTACAGATTGGAGGGATAAGATTTTCCGCTTCATGAATTGGTGCAGCTATTCGCTAGTTTTGATTGTCATATTGGGCTTGATAATGAGACAGGTCTGCTTCTTCAGCCAATTGACAAGCTAGCGGATGCACCTCCCAGTTTATTGCTTGCAGATCCGCTTCACTAAACTCTGACCCGTCTTCTTTCAAGCTGGGATAGCCCTGAGCCGCTTCAACAGGGTCAAAATCCGGCACCCAAGCTTTTGCCCGGATTAAAGCATTGATCGCACCGGTTAGAGCAACAGATTTCCTCAGCTCTTCAACCCGGGCAGGAAGCACCGACAGTTTCATCAGAGTGTCCTGAATCAAAGTGGGCGCCGGCTTGTTGTGGGATGCAGTACAGATGATTCGTTGTGCACCAGTGTACAGTTGTTCGATCAACGTGTAGGCGGCTTTCAGTTTCTTCCGCACATCTGACCCCAAGTGACCAATGCGTGTCCCTGAAATATCACCAAGGGTTAACAAACCGGTAGCTCTGTAAGACGGCAGAATCAATTCAGAAGTCAAACCGGCTTACCAAAGATAGCAGCGGTCATGGCATGCACGTGCCGCTTTATGCTGGTCAGTTCATCCGCCACCGGTTTTAGTGCAGCCTCGGCATCTTCTGCTCGTTTGATTAAAGCGGATTTTTCAGTGGCCCAATCCGCCCGCTTCTTCTTGAAGCTCTCCTTAAGCTGGTCCATGGCGCTTAAAGCGCTAGTTAATTCCTCTTTTGCTTTGGAGGTTTCATCTTGTTGGGATTTCAGATTTTCTTGGAGATCGGTGACTTGGCTTTCTTTCGTCTTCAGCTCAGCCTGCATACAGACAGTTATATGATTCAGCAAAACGGTACAAGGATTGAAGTACCAACCACATAACAAGTTATGCACTTGGCACTTGGGGGCTAATGCATATTCGATCTTCATCTTTCAATTGCTTACAAAGTCCCAAGATCAATACAAGTATTCAACTTGGCACTTGGGGGCTAATGGCTATTTGCTCGTATATATCCTGATGCGGCGATCTCAATTACTTAAAGTCCCGGTTTAACTACGCTAAGTTGAACCGGCCCTTGGGGACTACATCAGCGAATTTCAAAGCATTAAGATTTATATTAGTAAGTCCCGGTTTGAAAGAAGATTACAAACCGGCCCTCGGGGGCTAGGAGCGTCAACAAGAATTGAAATATACAAGCAGGAAAGAGCATATGGAAGTTACCTCATATTTATCTTTCATCATGTTAACCAGACCGGCTTCATAGTCACGACTGGTATACATCCGGTTCAGGTAGCCGGAATGGATATCTTGGGCGTTCAAAGCAGCGTAAGTCGCCAGATCAGCATTCCACTTGCCTTTGCCAAAGGCAGCAAATTCTTCCTTGGCAGTATGTTTGGACAAAGCGACAGGATTGCTTGGCTCTGTATGGCCAATGCCAGTAATGACAACCTCATCATCCTTGGCATCGCCGGTTTGCACTGGGGCTGTTGGCTTGTCAGTAGGCTTTGTCGGACCGGTGGATTTCTCAATCCGGATGGAGCTTGTGGGCTGATTGACAGGACTTGAGGTATCAATAGGTCTCTCTTCAGTAATAAGATCGTCGTCTTGCTGCGGTGGATCATTGGGTATATCCTCAGGAATAGCCGCTTCAAGATCTGGTGTTTTGCCCGGTTCAAGGACGGCATCCTCTTCGGCCGCTTTGTCCAGGCGAGCCTTCTTGCTTGGCCTAGGCTTGGCCCTGAAAGGAATAACAAAATCAAATACAGCATATGTTCCAAGGTGATGTACTGCAAATATTATGATAAGTATAGCTTACCCAAGCACCGTTTTGAGCGGTGGCAGTTGAGTAGCCGATGACTCGCCAGAGGATGAGTGGGAAGTAACCTGGTAATCGGAGTCAGATGGATTAAGAGGTTGACGAAAGCAGCCCGCTTTAGGACAAGCACTGACAAGCAAATTAGAGACCTCTAAACGGCGTTTCCGAACCGGACTGTTCGGTAAACCGGCGGAGGTAACTACCTGGCCGCTGTGCCGGGTTGTGCGACGAGCTTCGTGCTGTTGGGTCTTCATAAGAAATTTGGGATCCAAATAAGCAAGAGGATGAGAAAATTTAACTTTCTGGTTTGACTGACGGATTTTTAGTGAAGGCAAAGGTTCTGAATCGGAAGAGAGAATAATTACCTCTGCAGCATCAGCATGGCTGGCTTCGGCATCATCCTGACAAATATCATCATCAATAAGACACATGAAAAATAAGCCAAGTGAGTTAAGCCCTACCTCAAGGTCCGGATTATCCACATCATCATCAGGGGCCGATTAGAGGACGCAGTGGTTCTTTTCCTGTGGGCAGTCTTCTTCACAGCTTTAGTCTTTTGCCGGGTTGCTCTTGGTTTGTCTGGTTTTTCTGGTTTCTCCTGCGGCAGTTTCTTGCTCCAAAACGGATCATTGCCCTGGTTACATAGACACTGATATTAAACAATGACCAGATATATCAATAACAGATTCAGCAAAAAGAAAAATCAAACTCTTACAGCTGGCGGTTTGTTGGTGGCACAGAAGGGAAGCAGGCCGGTTTTAGCACAGATGTGTTTCGGTTCATTCAGCATCTTATTCACAGCCTCTGTGATTTCTTCATCGGTGAGCTGGATGTTGGCATGTCGCAGTGGGTCATCAACACTGCCAGTATACTCGCACATCAAACCGGAGTGCTGACTAAGGGGTAGTATGCTCCATGATATCCAACAGCGAGCGAGATCAACCCCTGTTAAACCGTTGGCCATAAAGGCTCTAAGCTTGGACAGTTGAGGAGCGTATTTGCTTCTCTCTTTGGCAGTCAGCCTTTGCGGAAAGGGGTGTGTATTGCTAAGCCGCTCCGGACGAAAGCCAGACAAAGGATTTTCACCAGCAGGGGAGGTGTCTTTGCAATAGAACCATGTTTGATTCCACTCTTTGGGGTGGCTATGCAGTTTGGCATGAGGGTATGTGACCTCTTTCCTTTTCTGAATCACCACACCGCCTAATTCCGTATTGGAACCATCAGAAAACTCAGTACGGCGGTTTAGATGGAAACAGTCTCTGAACAACTCCACTGTGGGCTCCTCTTGAAAGAACGCCTCACAGAGCACTTGGAAGTGACACATGTTGGTAACAGAGTTGGGACCAGTGTCTTGTGGGTGGAGTTGAAAATCGGCTAAAACGTCCCAGTAAAATTTAGAACCGGGCGGCTTAAAGCCCCGGGCTAAGTGATCTACGAAAATGACGACCTCTCCTTCTTGAGGTGTGGGAGGGCATTCTTTGCCAGGAGCCCTCCAATGGATGGTATCTTTGCTGCCTAAGGCGCCGATCAGGACTAAATCGTCCAGTTGAGCCTCTGTGACGCGAGAAGGAACCCAGTTGCACTCATATACTTGCTTGGCCATGATGAAATCTACAAGGTAGATGATCCCGGTTCAAAAATGCATTGATTAAGGTACATTGGTATGTGCAATGTTAAACCGGAGACAGATCTATCTAAACCGGAGTTTTATGAAGCAACAACATCTGGCAGTTCAACAAGGGGACTAATGGTATATACCCGTTTGGAAATTTTTTCTACAAAGTTAAACCGCCTGGTCTAAACATTGAAGCAGATGAGTAAGTTTACAGAAACAGATTTCACAAGATTTCTCTACAGCGACGGATCTGAAGCAAGTTCAAAAAAGAAGGAAAATATTCAAGGTTCAAAAAAGAACAGTACTTAATCAATAGGCAGAGATACATATAGATCTATGGACTTGAGGCATGAAACTGAAGGCGGATGCTAAAGCCTACTGCTACCAGAGCAAGGATTCACAGATGCATCTAGGAGTTATCGTATGAACACGAAACAGGCGATGAACACTAGAAGAACATGAAACCCTAGAGCAGATCTGTGTTGAAAAGAACAGAAAACTTACTGGAGATGAGAAAGATGCGGAAGGTTGCCGCGGTGCTCTGGTGCGCCCAGGTTGATGCAGCGGCCAAGGTTGATGCAGAGGTTGACGGTGGCGGCGGAGCTCCGAAGCTGGGCGACGCGAGGAAGACGAAGCAGAAGGGCACGGAGGGGGAAAAGAAATGACCCTTCGGTCCTATTTATAAGGCAAGGGACAGGAGTCGGGCGCGAAAATCAAGGGACCGTGGGTCTGGAAATGAAGATGTCACCTTAATTGTCGCAGACCTACTAAGGTCCTTTATAACAGGTGACGTCACGCCGGTTTTCAATGACCAGAGAAGATGACGTCACGGCGGTTCAACAAACTACAAGAAGATATTGAAGATGAAGATTTTTGCCAAAGGATTGACATGAACATGTTCAAATCAATCTGGGGCCTAATGTTGGGGATATCACTACTGGGCGTAAACCGGCCTATCTGGGCCGGGTTAACTTCGTCAGTAGTTAAGTATGTTAAAGCCCAAGAAGGCAGATGAGGGCTCAAGGCCCATAGCCGGTTCAAGGTCTGTAGCCGTAAAGCGGCGTTAGTATTTAACTTGTATTGTAAGTTAGGAATAAGTAGAGACCAAACCGGACACATCTATGAGCCGGTATTGGGACTCTGTGAACCGACGGGCGTCACCCGTGTATATAAGGGGACGACCCGGCGGCGGTTCAAGGAGAAGAGACAACAACTCGAGACATAGGGGAAGCTTGTTTGCTCCCTGGTCATCGAAACCCCATCAATTCCATCACAACTAGACGTAGGCTTTTACCTTCATCGAAGGGGCCGAACTAGTATAAACGCTCTTGCGTCCCTGTGTCCGCTTTAACCCCTTCAAGCTAACCCGTCGCGATGGCTCCACGACTAAGTCCTTTCTCTAGGACATCTGCCGTGACAAAACCACGACACAATGGCAAGATCTTTGTTGCTAAAAGTGGATCCTTTCTAGAGAAGGAGTTTCTCTCGAAAGAAGTGAGTGGGAGGAATGTAGAACTTGATAAGGTAATTGTACCTTCTCCCGAATTGCAAAGTAGTTCATCACAGAAATCAGTTCTAGTGATCTCTACACCAATTAGTGAGGAAGCTAATGATGATGATCATGAAAGTTCAGATCAAGTTACTACCGAACCTCGTAGGACAACCAGAGTATGGTCTGCACTAGAGTGGTACGGTAATCCTTTCTGGAAGTCATGTTACTTGACCATGACGAACCTATGAACTATGAGGAAGCCATGATGAGCCCAGATTCCGCAAAATGGCTTGAGGCCATAAAATCTGAGATGGGATCCATGTATGAGAACAAAGTATGGACTTTGATTGACTTGTCCGATGATCGGTGAGTCATTAAGAATAAATGGATCTTCAAGAGGAAGACAGACGCTGATAGTAGTGTTACTGTACAAAGCTCGACTTGTTGCAAAAAGTTTTCGACAAGTTCAAGGGGTTGACTACGATGAGACTTTCTCACCCGTAGCGATGCTTAAGTCTGTCCGAATCATGTTAGCAGTTGCCGCATTTTATGAAATCTGGCAAATGGATGAAAAAACTGCATTCCTTAATGGATTTCTTAAAGAAGAGTTGTATATGATGCAACCAGAAGGTTTTGCCGATCCTAAAGGTGCTAACAAAGTGAGCAAGCTCCAGCGATCCATCTATGGACTGGTGCAAGCATCTCGGAGTTGGAATATATACTTTGATAAAGTGATCACAGCATATGGTTTTATACAGACTTGCGGTGAAGCATGTATTTACAAGAAAGTGAGTGGGAGCACTACAACATTTCTGATAAGTATATGTGAATGACATATTGTTGATCAGAAATAATGTAGAATTTTTTGGAAAGCATAAAGGAGTGTTTGAAAAGAGTTTTTCAAATAAAGACCTCGATGAAGCTACTTACATATTGGGCATCAAGATCTATACAGATAGATCAATACGCTTGATATATTTTCAATGAGTACATACCTTGACAAGATTTTGAAGTAGTTCAAAATGGAACAGTCAAAGAAGGAGTTCTTGCCTGTGTTGCAAGGTGTAAAGTTGAGTAAAGACTCAAACCCGACCACGGCGGAAAATAGAAAGAGAATGAAAAGTCATTCCCTATGCCTCAGTCATAGGTTCTATAAAGTATGCTATGCTGTGTACCAGACCTATTGTATACCTTAACATGATTTTGGCAAGGAAGTACAATAGTAATCTAGGAGTAGATCACTGGACAGCGGTCAAAATTATCCTTAGAGGACTAAAGAAATATTTCTTGGTTATGGATGTGATAAAAGAGTTCGTCGTAAAGAGTTACGTGGATACAAGCTTTTGACACCGATCTACATGACTCTAAGTCTTGATCTAGATACATATTGAAAGTGGGAGCAATTAGCTAGAGTAGCTCTGTGCAAAGCTTTGTAGACATAGAAAAATTGCAAAATACATACGGCTCTGAATGTGGCAGACCCGTTGACTAAATTTCTCACAAGCAAAACATGATCACTCTTTGGGTGTTAATCACATAGCGATGTGAACTAGATTATTGACTCTAGTAAACCCTTTGGGTGTTAGTCACATGGAGATGTGAACTAATCACATAAAGATGTGAACTATTGATGTTAAATCACATGACGATGTGAACTAGATTATTGACTCTAGTGCAAGTGGGAGACTGAAGGAAATATGCCCTAGAGGCAATAATAAAGTTGTTATTTATATTTCCTTATATCATGATAAATATTTATAATTCATGCTACAATTGTATTAACCGGAAACTTAGTACATGTGTGAATACATAGACAAACAAAGTGTCACTAGTATGCCTCTACTTGACTAGCTCATTGAATCAATGATGGTTGTGTTTCCTAACCATAGACATGAGTTGTCATTTGATTAACAGGATCACATCATTAGAAAATAATGTGATTGACTTGACCCATCCGTTAGCTTAGCACGATGATCATTTAATTTGTTGTTATTGCTTTCTTCATGACTTATACATGTTCCTATGACTATGAGATTATGCAACTCCCGAGTACTGGAGGAACACTTTGTGTGCTACCAAACGTCACAACGTAACTGGGTGATTATAAAGGTGCTCTACAGGTGTCTCCGATGGTGCTTGTTGAGTTGGCATAGATCAAGATTAGGATTTGTCACTTCGATTGTCAGAGAGGTATCTCTGGGCCCTCTCGGTAATGCACATCACTATAAGCCTTGCAAGCATTGCAACTAATGAGTTAGTTGCGGGATGATTCATTACAGAACGAGTAAAGAGACTTGCCGATAACGAGATTGAGCTAGGTATTGAGATACCGAAGATCGAATCTCGGGCAAGTAACATACCGATGACAAAGGGAACAACGTATGTTGTTATGCTGTTTGACCGATAAAGATCTTCGTAGAATATGTAGGAACCAATATGAGCATCCTCCGCTATTGGTTATTGACCGGAGACGTGTCTCGGTCATGTCTACATAGTTCTCGAACCCGTAGGGTCCGCACGCTTAAAGTTCAATGACGATCGGAATTATGAGTTTATGTGATTTGATGTACGGAAGGTAGTTCGGAGTCCCGGATGAGATCGGGGACATGACGAGGAGTATCGAAATGGTCGAGACGTAAAGATCGATATATTGGAAGGCTATATTCGGACATCGGAAAGGCTTCGAGTGATTCGGGTATTTTTCGGAGTACCGGGGAGTTACGGGAATTCATCCGGGGAGTTAATGGGCCTTAATGGGCCTTAGTGGGAAGGAGGCAGCAGCCAGGAGGTGGCGCGCGCCCCTCCCAAGCCCAGTCCGAATTGGACAAGGGGTTTGGGGCGCGGCCCCCCTCTCCCTTCCTTCTCCACTCCCCCTCCTTTCCTCCTTCTCCTAGTTGGACTAGGAAAGGAGGAATCCTACTCCTACTAGGAGTAGGAATCCTACTCCCTTGGCGCGCCCCTCCTAGGGCCGACCTCCTCCCCCCTCCCTCCTTTATATACGGGGGCAAGGGGGCACCCCAAGACACAACAATAGATCATTGATCTCTTAGCCGTGTGCGGTGACCCCCTCCACCATAATCCATCTCGATCATATCGTAGCGGTGCTTAGGCGAAGTCCTGCGTCGGTAGCATCATCATCACCGTCACCACGCCATCATGCTGACGAAACTCTCCTGTGAAGCTTTGCTGGATCGGAGCTCGTGGAACGTCATCGAGTTGAACGTGTGCAGAACTCGGAGGTGTCGTGCGTTCGGTACTTGGTTCGGTCGGATCGTGAAGACGTACGACTACATCAACCGCGTTGTGCTAACGCTTCCGCATTCGGTCTACGAGGGCATGTAGACACACTCTCGCCTCTCGTTGCTATGCATCACCATGATCCTGTGTGTGCGTAGGAATTTTTTTGAAATTATTACGTTCCCCAACATTAGGTGCCTCAGATTTGGGGATTTTATGGAAACGGTTAGACGCCTAATGTTTTGGGAAGGAGGGAACATCTCATAAAAAAGTAAGCATCTGATAAGCACCACTGTTTAAGAAAAATGGTTTATTTTTACTAACACCTCTCTAAAGCACCTTGCATTATATATGGTCGTATAAAACAAAAAATTGCAAGACCAAGAAAATGTTCGTGGTTTTCATACCGAACGGAGCATATGTAACCATGTGTTGTGTCCCTTGGAGTGTGTCCTCCCTCACTGGCAAAAACAAGTAGAGTGGAGCGGGCGGTGGTTGCAAAGGAGAAAGATCAGTCGACGAGCCCCTACCTCCCTTAGCCATATGTCCACATGGTTGATTGACGTTGAGGAGGCAACATAGATGTCGAGAAAGTTGAGGAATCTGCATGACAGTATCTCAATCCCCTATGTACACCAATTGGTGTATAAGAAGAATAAAAATCCATCCAAGTCAATCGGTAACCACAGCCACCACTTAGGTGCATGGTGTACTCTTTAGAGGCTTTGTCGCATGCAAAGGGTGCATGAGTATATTGAGATATGATGATGTATTCAATATGTACGTAGATGGAAGCAAAACAATGTTGTATGTAAGAAATGTGTGCATTAAATGTGACATGCTTGCGGCAAATACCCAAATCATCACATCATATTGCTTTTTACTAAGTCTATACATTATTTATAACTATTTTGTGTGCTGAGTTTGGTTGGTATAGTTGTCACCGCCAGGGAGAAGAAAAGAGATGGCGAAGTAATTGCATTATACTTAACTTGAGTGGTTGAGTCCATGTGTTGACGAGGCACACCAACTCATTTGCTCATGCTCAATTCGACAAGTGCAACAACCTCCTCATCATCCTATATTGGATTGAATTAACTGTTGCAATGTAGTTGGCTATATATATGCCCCTAGCCCTTAGAGAAGTTGATAATGCAACAAAGGTGAGCTGAGTAGCTGAGTTCTAGCGTAGTGCACAGTGTAGCGTGTAGACATGGGCGTGGGAGGTTTCAGTAAAATATAGGCTACATGTCTCACTTAGTAAAGTAGACACGCCGGAGGAAATTGGTCGAATGAAGTTTTTACGATGAGGAAGCAGATCCGTTTCTCCCATAATGTGCATCAAGCATGACGTGCCTTCTGGTCTGCATTATCATAGTTCTTTTCCACAACTAACTCAATCACTCTGCCATGTACAACTACATCATTTCCCTCTAGATTTTATCTGTTGCCATCATAATATTGCTAGCTTGGAATGAGGCATCGTCCCATTGGTCTTACTTACTACCCTGTCGCATCTGTTGGACTGTGACGAACAGGGCCATCAAGGTACTGTGTTGATGCCTATGACTGAAAGCTTAAGCACTCCAGATTGATGCGACCAAGGGCGGAGCCAAGATTTAGCCATGGGGGTGGGGATGGGGCTAAGAAGACCGTGAAGATATAAAAGTTTTTTTTTCTGACAATCAGCATACAAAAAGCAATACAAGATAATATGTATTTTGCAATTAGAAAGATGTAGTTTTTTCATTGGTTTTAATGTGGCTCTACGCCTAAAACACAC
Source organism: Triticum urartu (assembly GCF_003073215.2). Classification (NCBI taxonomy): domain Eukaryota; kingdom Viridiplantae; phylum Streptophyta; class Magnoliopsida; order Poales; family Poaceae; genus Triticum; species Triticum urartu. The sequence goes on along the minus strand of NC_053022.1, from coordinate 526,058,156 downwards.
AGAACAAAGTTGATAATCTTATATGGTGAGTTTTCGATTCTAGCTTGTTGTGTAAATTTTATCCATGCCAGAATATTTAATCAATAGTTTGTGTATCGACTAATTTCATATTTAAGCTATCATGTATATAAACTGGTATGTAGATTTCTAACTGTCCCTAGAAATAGAAAGTAGCATTAACAATTTGTGCAAATCAAATAATAATAATAACTTGTGATAGCCTAGACACGAGCTGATGATATACCTTAGATCTTGTGTGACTTGTGTTGTCCTAATGGTGAACTTTGAAACTGCGATGATAGAATCAGTGCATGGCTACTTTACAATACCTATTTTTTAGAATAAAACCAGAAATTGCTACCCCTAATTAATTCCATCTAAAGAAAAGAAAAAGTGGTCTCCTGAAAGTGCTCCATAAGCGGATTAGTTCATCAGTGTTGCACTGTACTCACCACAGGATTATTCTACCGTCATCGCGAGCGCTGATTCGTTTGCATGGATGCCCATGCCGAACTTCCTTAGGCGGCTATGTGAAGTGACTATGTGTGTGGTGCGTTGCGCCAAAATGATCAATAGAGGATGCTCTCGATCGTGGCCTCATCGGCTCTCAGAACTACTTAGTGTGGTCTTACCAATAAATACATGGACTTCAACTTGCAAAGTTTCCTGATTGTGCCCAAGCTATTCGGTTATCTCGTCGAAAATGGAGGATGGTGCATGAGGCGCTTGCGGGAGGTGCCTGGGTATCTGACCTGTGCGGCCATGTCACCGGCAGACTTCTACATGAGGCTGTTTCCCTTTGGGACAAGGTGGCTACTGTTGGATAGTTACTAGATGGATCGATCAGTTCATATGGAAGTTAACTGAAGATGGTGCCTACTCCGCCAAATTTGCTTAGCTACTGCAATTCGTGGGATATACGTCATCACCGCTTATGGAGGTGGTCTGCTAACTATGGTCACTGGCCAAATGGAAATTCTTTGTATCGCACTTTGGTGGTCGTTCGTACGGATGTATAGGAGGCATTTGAGGAACCCGACTGTAGATGCTCTTACGTGGTCTTGATCATCTTCTCAACAATCCAAAGGCAAAGAAGTGGTGCAGCGTCCTGCCTAGCACAGGGTGTATCTCGCCCATGAGACATTCAACAATTTGAGTTTTCGCATATTGGTACAGATAACCCATGTGGTTTGTCAAAACACTTGAACTTACCCCAACTTGTGCAAGTATAGCTTTACGGGGTTTATTCATGCAAGGCTTGGAGAAATAATTTTATTTTTATTCGCAAATAGTCAAGACTCAGGAGCTTGGTATCTTTTCATTGATAGAAGGAGTAAGAACAATACAAAGTGATGTGCGACATCATGCAACATGTGCGCTAGAAGGCGCGAGCATGAAGCCTGAGTAGGGTGTGGGTTGCTCCGCCTAGAGACATAAGTCTACGTCTCAGGTAAGATTTTCTATCCCTATGTGCCAGTGCTCGCCCAGGTGCGCGTGTCCACGTGAATAGTGTGCACTAGGTGGTTCATGGAAGGGTGCAAGCCATCGCTAGTACATGCGTATCAATGCTTCCAGAGCCACCAGACCATGTGGATGATGATGGAGGAGATCCCGCAACAAAGTGAAGCGGGGGCATGTGAGTAGGCGGAGGCCCACCAATCTAAGAAAGGGATCGCAAGATCAGGGAGTTGTGTAGTCAATTGACACCACGACAGGACCTCGTGCCAAATTTCCCAGGAGAAGTGGCAACCTGCAAGGAGGTGCTGCACACTCTCTGGCTTTTGATCGCATATAACGCAGTGCTCCTCATGAGGTAGCCCTCGTCGAGCAAGGCAGTCCAGATCTTGCAGGGCAAGCCAGGAGAACACCTTGAACCTTGACACGCAAGGGGAGCCAAATCTTCCAGAATAGACGCCAGAAAGCATCCGTGATTGAACCTTGGGTGAGGGCGAGGTAGCATAATTTCGCCGATTATTGGTTGTTGTGAGTCCACCTCCAACACAACTCATCATGCCCAACTGAGAGCTGGCAGAACTGCAACTTCTACCAAAGATCAACATATTGCACTAGGGCCTGAGGACCCGGTGCACCATGAATGTCGCGCACCCAAGCTCGGGTGGTAAGGCCCTGACATAGGATGCGCTCTCGTCGGACTAGCTTGGGAACAAGGGCGAAGACCAGGGGGCAAGCCCGGGGATGGATGAACCGTCAGTCCAGGTGTCGGTCTGGAAACGATAAGTGTTGTCATCCCACAACATCCAAGAAGTCTATACGCGAAATATTTGGAGGGCTGCCAGGTCGTGCGACCATAGTTTAAAAAAGAGTGAATTCCGGTTTTTACCCCCTATTTTGACTTTTTTGACACTAATTATCCCATTTAGTGGGTTTTCATCCGTTTTACCCCATTTAGCACAAGTGTTGCCACAATTTACCCTTTTTTAAATTTTGCGTGCGTTCTGACCTACGGGTCACAATTTGTCAGGTCTAGCTGGCATGCCACGTCAACGGGTTTTTTCTGTCTATTTTTCTCCCTACTAAACTCATTTCCGGTTTGAAGTATTCTGATGGGACGATTGTACTTGATCAGCATGTCATATTACCATTGAATAAATTATAGGAGAAATTGTTACCAATATAATCTAAAATCATGTATGCTTTTCTTCAGTTATCATATATGGCCTTAAGTATGGATGGTTCTGTAGATTAGATTAAAGTGGTGTAAATATACTACTTTACTAACTCTGATGCACCTACATATCTAAATATCTAGGTAGCAAATATGTTGACTGAAGAGTATGTGTTGTTACTTGCTAGCTGTAAAGGAAGTTTGGATCTTTGTATCTTATGATGCATGCTGAAACGTGTTCGTTCACCGTATTAGAGTATATTATGATTGCAGCCACTAATTCATTTTTCTTTTTCTTGCACAAAGCGGATGGCAACGGAGGTGTAGAGTGTTAGGCATATTTTACATGTCCGTGGATACAAGAATTCAGAGCCAGAGATGATTGAGAGGCATTTCATTATTTATTTTGATATAAAGGAGAAGATGAAGGAATTGGGTTCCAACCCTTGGGACAGCGCTAATTATCAGAAGAAGGGGGCCAACGGGAACTCCATGATTGAGTTAACAGATGATGCAGGCATGGTGAACATGCTAGAGGAACTTGATGCTTATAAGAAAATCAGTTTGAATGTTAATTGGGGGAGAGCAACACAAACGAGAAGCCATGGGAGGCGAGCGTGGCGCGCGACCGACTTGGACGTTGGACGTGCCGCGAGCGACCTCCATCGGCTGAGCCGGTCAGAAGAAGCGGCGCTGCCCAGTTCAGCAGTGAGAAAAATAGCCAGGAAAAACCACTAACGTGGCATGCCAGCTGGACCCGACAATTGTGACCCACCAGTCAGAATGCTCAAAAAATTTAAACGGGGTAAACTGTGGCAACATTTTTGCTAAATGGGGTAAAATGGATGAAATCTTGCTAAATGGGGTAATTAGAGTCAAAAATGTCAAAATAGGGGGTAAAAACTGGAATTCACTCTTTAAAAAACCGAAAAGGTTGTCGATTCCGGTTTTACCGGTCGGACCACCGGTTCATCGATTCGATTGTCGGTTTTATAAGTAATAAAGTAATATATGTGCTAATATAGTGTGAAATAATGGTCAAATAAAATTATTTTCATGTAGTGGACAACAAAGTAGCACAAATGAGTTGGTTATTGGGCCGTAGGCAGGCCCCGTACACGACCTGGGATCAAATTTCACTTCTCCCAATTTCTATTAAAACATTTTTCTTGTTTTTCCCGGTTCAATGGCCCGGTTTTTACCGGTTTTCCAGAAAACCATCCGGTTCGACCGGTTTTCTCTGGTCTGATTGCAAAACGGTCTTATTAGCTTAAAAACCGCTGAGGAGGCTTGTTCCGGTTTTTTCCGGTTTGACCGCCGGTCCGGTGTGGTTTTTAAAACTAGGCGTGCGATAATTGAAGGTGGCTCCAGGAGCAATCTAGGTTCGTGCGCTGAAGCCATGGCGTACGGGGCCACAAGGCGATGCCAGCCTACTGCGAGTCCTGGACCCCAAGGCCATCGAGGAAGGTGGGGTGGCAAAACCTGTCCCGGTTAACCCGGCACTGGCCGCCTCACGCGTCTTTGTTGGTGTCCCGGAGGAAGTCGATAATGATGTGCTTCACCTTGTAGAGGTTGGACTTGTTGAGGACCAAGGCAATGAGGAAGTGTGTCAGCATTGCGCAAAGAACATGCCAGACGAGCGTTAGTCAATCACCGATGGACAACATGGAAGCCTTCCATGTGGGAAGCTTCTTCTCAAGCTTGTCAGCAAGCGGAAGAAGGTCAGATATCGATGCTTGCAGATGGAGAGGGGTAGGCCCAGGTACTTAATTAGGAACAGAGCAATCAGACATGCAGTGGACACGAAGAGATGCTAGCAATGGGGTCGTCGTTGCACCAGATAAGCGTGGGAGAGCATAGAAAAGTTAGTGCATGGTCCAGCCACCGCACCAAACACCCGTAACAACCTTTGGACTGTGCAAATGTCATGCTCGTCGGAGTGGCAGAAGAGGACGACATAGTCAGCACATAAGGATGCGCTCCATGCCACATGGTGAGCGATAAGGTGGTGGATGAGCCCTCGCTGGACCACATACTGGATGAACGAGTTAAGGACATCGATGACGAGCGTGAAGATCATCGGGAGAGCGGGTCACCCTGATGCAGGCCCCATGCATGGTCGATCGGCGAGTTGGGAGTCTCGTTGACCAATACGCATGTGGATGCAGATGAAAGGAGGATTGAGATCCACTCCCTTCATCTCTGGCCGAATCCCAGGTGAGCCAGCGTCTCATGGAGGAACAACCGGGCAATCGAATAGAAGGTGCGAGAGATGTCGAGCTTGAGAAGCATCCGAGGGACCTCGAGGTTGTGAAGGGGACGCGCCGATTGTTTGAAAAGCAGAAAGTTTTCATGGACGCTTTGGTCGGCGATGAAGGCACTCTGGTTGGCAAAAACCATGGAGCCGAGATGAGAAGCGAGACGGAGAGACAAGGCCTTGGCGAAGATCCTGGCAATGAGGTGAATGAGGCTAATCGGTCGGTACTCGAACAAAGACTCCGCATCTGGTCTCTTTGGTGGGAGGGTGATGAACACCTCGTTCAGCTTACGGAAGCCGAGCCCATTGTGCGAGTATAGCTTGCCAAAGGCGTTGTAGATGTTGTGATTGATGATCTCCGAGGCGCTACGAAGGAACTCGGCAGTCAAACCGTCCAGACCGGGTGCCTTGCCCATGGGCAAACTCTTGATAGCGTGCCAAATTTCATCTTCGGAGAAAGGTGCCTTGTGGTCGATAGCTCGAAAGGCCCGACGTGCATGGAGCCAAGGTTGATGGTCAAGGGGCGTTCATCGACGGTGCCCAGGATAGCAGTGAAGTCGTCCAATGCCGCCTTGGCCAAGCCAGCGGGATCGGAAATCAACTCGTCCCGGTCGTGAAGCTGCAGAATGCAGTTCTTCTGCCTACGGTTGGCCCCATGAATGCGGACGAAGTGCGAAGGCAAGCGAAGCGGGGACGCTGTCGGGCTAGCAATCGCTCGAGGGAAGCCAACCCAAGGTATGAGCCTTTGAGGTTGTGCCGTAGCCAGGACTCTCTCGAGGATAGGACGCGGAAGTCTTGCAAGGTTGCGCCTGGTCAAATCGCGCGATGAGCTCACGGGCGATGAGCAGCTGCCGCGAGATGTGACCGACCAACCTGCACTCCATGATTGCACGTTCGATGCAAGTTTTATTTTTCATCAAGAGGCAATAGTTTGTGTTTAATTTCCAGTTTGTTCAACCTGCTATGATGTGTTTGTTTATTCTATACAGTTTATCTCTAAAAGAGTAGAAATAAAATCATGTGCCTGGAGAAATGGCAGACTAGGAACATTCTATGCGTGCAAGACTTTTCGTCAAGGGGCCATGTTTTTCTTCTGTCCATTAATTAGTGATGCCTTCAGAACTTGTATGACAGCCGGCGGCCGCAGTAACGGAAAAATCGAGCATCTAGAAACCTTGCACCAGTTCAAAGTTCCAAGCAGGAACGTGCGTGCTCTTTCTCGCAGGCTGAAGACGATCGTTATCTCCTCTTACACACGGAGTAAATAGAAAACGCTGAGCCAACTGTGCTCAGGCATCATCACCATGCCACCATGCCACCATGTGCAAAATATCCATTTCATCTTGTGGCGGCATGGTGCTCAGGCATATGGACATCGACGTGTGTGGTTTTTCCTCGCGTGCGACTCGCACAACGAGCAGCTCAACTTAGCTACGCCTCCCGTGTGGAGTAATTGAAGTTCTACATTTGTTCTGAGTTACTGTTAAGTTTGATCAGGAAGAATATATTAAAAATCTAGAGCACAAAATTAGTCACATTTTATGATATATATTTCCGTACTATGTGTACCTGGTGTTGTGGATCTTATCACTAGATTAAGTTTCACGAGGGAGAGAGAGTAGGGAGGGTCCAGCGTTGTACGCATACATGTGGATTGATGCGTAAATGTGGGTGGGCTCATCTGTCCCTAGCTTCCGACAGTAGGAGGAAGCTAGGTCCGTTCATTCCAACGCTTGCTCACGAAGGAGCGTTTCCGCTCATAACTTGGTCTGTGACCGTGAGTTTCAATGACAATATTAAAGTTGAGTGGGTCAAACTCTGCACAAAAAGGGAATGAAAGTGCATTGCATGGTCGTCGCAGACCTTGACCCGAGAACCCCACCTATAGGGATCTTTGTGTGCTTTTCATACTGAACAAAGCATTCGTATGTAATAACCACATGTTGTGCCCCATGAAGCGCGTCCATCCTCAACGACAACGACAAGCAAGGTGGAGGAGGAGGACAAGAACAAGCCAGCAAGACATCGAGGAGGCGGCATAGAAGGCGCAAACGTTGAGGAAGCTAAGGAATATGCATGGCACATCTCGGTCGCCTATTTACAACGAACATTGTATAAGAAGATGAAAAATCTACCCAAGTCAAAGCCACCACTTGCGTGCACGATTAGGTTACTCTTTGGCGGCTTCGCCACATGCAAGAGTACATAAGGATATAGATGGTGGTATGATGGTCTTCAATGTGTATATAAATGGGAGCAAAACAACATGGCATGTAAGAAATCTCGCGCGTTGAACGTGATAGGCTTGCGACGGATGTATGTCCGTACTAAAAGGTCTGTAGATGTAGTATTACTCCTATCAGAGAGGAGAAAGAGTTGGCGACATAGTTGCACTCTACTTGACTTAAGTGGTTGAATGCATGTGTTGGTGTGGCTCACCAGCTCATTTGATCATGTTCAGTTCAACTGGTGCAACAGCCTCCGCCGCATATTATATTGCATAGCATTAACGGTTGCAATGTGGATGACTACATATAATGCTCTTAGCCGGTGTCGGAACTATAGGGCAAGAGAAGAAGATCAACAAAGCAAAGGCGGGTTGGGCAACCGAGGGATAGAGTAGTGCAAAGTATAGACATGGGCATGGAAGGTGTCTGTAAAATGTTCACCACATGCGCCACACTTCCGGGGCCCACCGTTGAATTTAGGAGGGGAGATTAAGTTTCACGAGGGAGAGAGAGTAGGGAGGATCCAGCGTTGTACGCATACGTGTGGATTTATGCGTAAATGTGGGTGGGCCCATCTGTCCCTGGCTTCCGACAGCGGGAGGAAGCTAGGTCGTTCATTCCAACGCTTGCTCACGAAGGAGCGTTTCTGCTGATAAAGTTGGTCTGTGACCGTGAGTTTCAATGGCAGTATTAAAGTTGAGCGGGTCAAACTCTGCACAAAAGGGAACGAAACTGCACTGCATGGTCATCGTAGACCTTGACCCGAGAACCCCACCTATAGGGATCTCTATGTGCTTTTCAGACTGAACAAAGCATTCGTATGTAATAACCACATGTTGTGCCCCATGAAGCGCGTCCATCCTCAACGACAACGACAAGCAAGGTGGAGGCGGAGGACAAGAACAAGCCAGCAAGACATCGAGGAGGCGGCACAGAAGGTGCAAATGTTGAGGAAGCTAAGGAATATGCATGGCACATCTCGGTCGCCTATTTACAACGAATAGTGTATAAGAAGATGAAAAATCTACCCAAGTCAAAGCCACCACTTGCATGCACGATTAGGTTACTCTTTGGAGCTTCTCCACATGCAAGGGTACATGAGGATATAGATGGTGGTATGATGGTCTTGAATGTGTATGTAAATGGGAGCAAAACAACATGGCATGTAAGAAATCTCGCGTGTTGAACGTGATAGACTTGCGACAGATGTATGTGTGTACTAAAACATCTGTAGATGTAGTATTACTCCTATTAGAAAGGAGAAAGAGTTGGCGACATAGTTGCACTCTACTTGACTTAAGTGGTTGAATGCATGTGTTGGTGTGGCTCACCAGCTCATTTGATCATGTTCAGTTCAACTGGTGCAACAACCTCCACCACATATTATATTAAATAGTATTAACGGTTGCAATGTGGATGAGTACATATAATGCTCTTAGCCGGTGTCGGAACTATAGGGCAAGAGAAGAAGATCAACAAAGCAAAGGCGGGTTGGGCATCCGAGGGATAGAGTAGTGCAAAGTATAGACATGGGCATGGAAGGTGTCGGTAAAATGTTCGCCACATGCGCCACATGTTGAAGTGGACAAGGTAGAGGACATAGGTTCAATGAATTTTCTCGGACGACAACATGGATGCATGTCGTGCGCAACTCACATCAATCATGTTGTGCCTTCGCCTATGCAATTTCTTGGGTTCCATGTCGTTCTTTGTCTACAACTAAAACAATCACTCTCATGCCTACAATCCGTATACCTAGTACAAGTATGAGTAGAACATATGAATTTACTTAATCTAAATGCCACTTTGCTAGAATCTTATATCCTTTCTAGACTATGCATAGTTAGTTAAGAAAAATATGGTTTTTACATGTGTTTTGTATAGAATTGTATTAGGGATATGTAGCTTCCATGACTTCAATAAATATAACATGGTCTTAATATTTATTGGCTTTCATAAGTTAGGATCAGTTGATGCCTGCCTTGTGCATGCACAATTACTAGTGAATGGTCTCTCAGAAAAAATTACTAGTGAATGATAAACATGCATAATAAATTTTAATATATGGAAGTTTTTTAATTCGTTATTTGTAAGATCTAAACTTTATCTTCCGTGTACAATTCACCACACGTGCACAAACTATACTATCTTGATGGTTCTATAATAATCGCTCATGCGTATCGTCCACCCAATAGATAAAAACCTAACATAACCGAACACATTGTTGCCCCTCCATTGCAAGGAAGTGTCAAAATATAGTTCACTTATTGGATTGTTTATGAAGAAAACCAAAAGCACAAAAATCAAAACAGAAATAAACCTAAAATGTAATCCTTCTGTAAACTAATATAAGACGTTTTAGGCCAGCCACTATTTTAGGATGGTTGCTATCGCGCGTGTGTGCGAACGCTCGATTTCTGACATGTTGGGATCTCCCAATTTGGAAAGCAGACAGCGGGTTACGTAGATGATTAGGGGAAGGGTTATGGATCAATTAGCCCCCCTCCCCCCTCCCCCAAAAAAATTTATGGGGGAGAGATTACATGTAGATTAATGGGTGGTGATGAAGCTATGTACCTAGGGTAGGGGCACGGACCTGACCAAAGAGCCCTACCCAAGGACATCCCTAGAAGAAGTCACCTTTCAATCGACTTGAAGGTATCCCACTCGACGGGTTCAAGACACTCGACTAAGAAGCCATCACTCGACCATGAAGCCAACCACTCGACTGCCAGGAGACCTAAAGTCACTCCGCAGGCAAACGGTCAGCTATTAAGTAGTCTTTATGGTCATTATAGCACTTTATCAGGGGCGTTACCAGTAACGCCCGACCTTAAATGTACCTTAAACCCTGCATTACTGAGGGCAGGAGGGGACCGGCGAACTCTATATAAGCCACCCCCCTCCTCAGTACGAAGGGTTCGCACCCCTGTTATTCACACGCCAGTAATCCAATCGACCGCCTCCGGGCACCGAGACGTAGGGCTATTACTTCCTCCGCGAAGGGCCTGAACTCGTACATCTTGGTGTGTTTACAACTTCCCAATAGCTGAGATCTAGCCTCTCCATACATACCCCCCTACATCACTGTCAGAGTTAGAACCACGACAGTTGGCGCCCACCGTGGGGCAGGAATCTTAGCGCCTAATTGGAGAAGTTGCGATTTTTTCGATCCCTTTGATCATGGTTTCGTGCGGAGTTTTGGTGAAGGGCCGCGAGATCCGTCTCGGCGCGCTCACGTTCATCGCCGACGACTCCGCCTGGCTCCAGGAGGCACCACTCGACATCGACGCGCTCCCCGTCCGCGGCGCGACGCATTTCCGCGCATGCGTTCCTGGCGTCCTCCTGCGGCAGCCGTCGACCCAGTATCGGTCGGCCCCCGTATCGTCCCCCCGCTCTGTCTCCTACCGGCGTAAGCGCTCCGGTCGGTCGAGACTTCAGAGGTGGGTGAGCCATGCCGTGGCTCGCCAGTCGGCCACCCCGCAAGTCGCGGCGATCGAGCCCGACGAATCCCTCTGCGGCCTGTTCGACCTGTCAACTGGCTCCGCGGAGACCGCATCCGAGTGCGGCAGCAGCGACCCAGCGGCTGAGGTTCTGGCGGTCGATGGGACGCACAGTCCTCCTGGTTTCCCTTGCGCTGGTGGAGGCGCGGGTGGGGGCGACCCGTCGCATCCCCACGATGAGTATCTCCCCGAACCTCTCACATCACTACAGCGAGAGGAGCTTCGCCGTCGGAACATGGACGCGCTCCACACTCCTATTGTCGGAGAAACCCCCGAGGCCCGGGCCTTGGAGGACGCGCGCTTGGCTAACCTGGCCGAGCGCACTCGACTGGAGAATCTCCAGCGGATACTCGACGAGCAAGCGCGTCAGCGGGCTCCCGAGTCCAGTCGACGTCAACAAGCTCCCGAGTCCAGTCGGCGTCAGCTTTTCCCATCGCCGCAGGTATACCGAACCCCTGTTTAGAATTTGGCCGCTGCGGCCCGTATAGCAGAATCAATTCAGCCCTCCCAGTCGGAGGCGGGCAGAGACTTGTTGCAGATCAGACCGCTGCTCCGGGCGGCGGGAAACCAGAATTCTGCTGTCTCTCAGTCGCGGAACAGGATCCACAGTCGATCCGTCGCAACGGGTACAGTCGAGTCGGCTCACAGCCCGAGATCGCCCCCGAAGCGTGAGGGACGTGGCGACCGGCATGATCAGTACAGGAGGAATGAGCAGTATGATCACCGATTCGACCGTGATGATCGACGTCGAGTGCCAACCCCTCCCCCGAGGAGTGGGTCATATGCGCCTCGACGGCAAGATGACAGACGCCCTCATAGTGTCGGGCAGAGGATTCCAGTCGACCCCAGGGACCTAGGCTTTGACGCGAGATCTGTCCTCGTTCAAGGCTTGGTCGACAGGAACAGGGCTCATCGGGAAGGCCAGAACAGAGATGCGCCCGCCAGCAGCAGAGCACGTGTTTCAGGGCCAGAGTGTTTCAGTCGAGCCATCAGGGCTGCAGTGATTCCTCCCAACTTCAGGCTGGCGACTGGGGTCAGCAAGTTCACCGGTGAATCTAGGCCTGACACTTGGCTCGAAGATTACCGAGTGGCTGTACAGATTGGCGGCGGCAACGATGAGGTGGCCATGAAGCATTTGCCTCTCATGTTAGAGGGCTCAGCCAGAGCGTGGCTGAATCAGTTGGCACCCAGCAGCATCTATACCTGGGAGGACCTCTCCCGAGTGTTTGTCACAAGCTTTGAAGGAACCTGCAAGCGACCTGCGGGCCTTACAGAGTTGAGGTCCTGCGTACAGAAGCCGAATGAAGCACTGAGGGATTACATCCAGAGGTGGATCACTCTACATCACACGGTAGAGAATGTGCCAGACCATCAAGCAGTTTATGCCTTCAAGGAAGGCGTTAAATACAGAGAGTTGAATTTGAAGTTCGATCGAACTGGAGAGATGTCTCTGAATCAGATGATGGAGATTGCCACCAAGTACGCTAATGGTGAAGACGAAGATCGACTCCGAAGCGGCAAGCTCAAGGCAGTCGCCCAAGAAACCGGAGGAAACTCCAGTCGGAAACAGAAGCGGAAGGCCGAGCCGGCCGCTCCTGGGGAGGCCCTGGCCGTAGCCCAGCGAAACTTCAAGGGAAAACCCAAAGGCCCCTGGAAGCCCAAGAAAGTCAAGGATCAAGATGGAAATGATGTTCTGGATCTTCCATGTCACATCCACACAAAGAAAGATGAAGAGGGTAATTTCATTTACCCGAAGCATACCACTCGACAGTGTCGACTCCTGATCCAGCAGTTTCAGGGCAAACAGCCCAAAGACAAGGAAAAAGAGTCAGACAGAGTTGAGGACAAGGAAGACAGTGACGATGGATACCCCCAAGTCAATTCCACCCTAATGATTTTTGCCGATGTCGAGAGCAAAAGTCGACTGAAAGTCATTAACCGCGAGGTGAACATGGTTGCCCCAGCAACGCCCAGTTACCTGAAGTGGTCTCAGACTGCCATCACATTCGACCAGTCCGATCACCCGACGCACATTGCCACCCCTGGGAGGCAAGCTTTGGTGGTCGACCCAATCGTTGAAGGCACTCGACTGACCAAAGTCCTGATGGATGGCGGCAGTGGCTTGAACATACTATATGCTGAAACTTTGAAAGGAATGGGCATTCCGATGTCCAGACTGAGTACCAGTAACATGAGCTTCCACGAAGTCATTCCTGGCAAGAAAGCCGAATCACTCGGCCAGATAGCTCTTGATGTGGTTTTCGGTGATTCAAAGAATTACCGCAAGGAAAAGTTGACATTCGAAGTTGTGGACTTCCAAAGTGCTTATCATGCCATTTTGGGCAGGCCAGCTTACGCGCGCTTCATGGCTCGACCATGTTACGTGTACCTCAAACTGAAGATGCCTGGCCCTAAAGGGGTAATCACTGTTACAGGCAATCGGAAGAAGGCAGAAGAGTGCTTTCAGAAAGGCTCAAAGATTGCAGATGCTCAGATGGCAGTGGTCGAGCTGCAAGAGTACCAAAAGACTGCCGATCCGAGTGAATTGCTACGGGCCAAGAAGCCTGCTTCAGAGTCAGCTTTTCAGTCGTCCGGTGAAACAAAGACAGCTCACATTCACCCGCCGACCCCAATGCTGCTCCGACTCATATCTCGACGACGCTCGACTCCAAATAGGGAGAAGAGCTCATCCAGTTCCTCCGTGAGAACTGGGACGTCTTCGCATGGAAGCCTTCTGACATGCCTGGAGTTCCCAGGGGGCTGGCTGAGCACCGTCTGCGAGTCGACCCGAAGTTCAAGCCTGTGAAAGAACATCTTCGACGGTCCGCCGTCCAGAAGAGGAAGGCCATTGGCGAGGAGGTGGCTCGGCTCTTAGCAGCGGAGTTCATCCGAGAGATTTACCACTCCGAGTGGCTCGCCAATGTCGTCATGGTCCCCAAGAAGGACAAGTCACTTCGCATGTGCATTGATTTCAAACATATCAATCGGGCCTGCCCGAAAGATCATTTCCCTCTCCCCCGCATCGACCAGATAGTGGACTCGACCGCGGGATGTGAGCGTTTGTCTTTTCTAGATGCTTATTCAGGGTACCATCAGATCCGTCTGTATGGACCTGACGAGATCAAAACGGCTTTCATCACCCCATTTGGGTGCTTCTGTTATGTCACCATGCCCTTCGGCCTCAAGAATGCTGGAGCCACGTTCATGAGGATGATTCAGAAGTGTTTGCTCACTCAGATCAGTCGGAACGTAGAAGCATACATGGATGATATTGTGGTTAAGTCACGAAAAGGTTCCGACCTACTGACTGACCTTGCTGAAACCTTTGCTAACCTCAGGAGATATGATATCAAGCTCAATCCATCAAAATGCACATTCGGAGTTCCAGGTGGAAAGTTACTCAGTTTTCTCATTTCCGAACGAGGAATCGACGCTAACCCCGAGAAAGTTGTCACCATACTCTGGATGAAGTGCCCCGTGCGTATACACGATGTCCAGAAGCTTACAGGTTGCTTGGCCGCTCTAAGTCGATTCATTTCTCGACTCGGTGAGAAAGCGTTGCCTCTTTACCGACTGATGAAGAAGTCTGACAAGTTCGAGTGGACTCCAGAAGCTGACGCAGCGTTTGCGGAGCTCAAAGCTCTGCTCTCCACCCAGCCGGTGCTTGCTGCCCCAATCAGCAAAGAGCCTCTGCTGCTGTACATTGCGGCCACGGGACAAGTTGTCAGTACAGTACTCACGGTCGAGCGGGAAGAAGAAGGAAAGGCCTTGAGAGTTCAGCGCCCAGTCTATTATCTGTCTGAAGTTTTGACCCCTTCAAAACAAAGATACCCTCACTACCAGAAGCTTGTATATGGGATTTACATGACCACGAAGAAGGTTGCACATTACTTCTCTGACCACTCCATTACAGTCGTCAGCGACGCCCCACTGTCAGAGATTCTGCATAACAGAGATGCAACTGGTCGAGTGGCCAAGTGGGCGATTGAACTCCTTCCCTTAGATATCAAGTTCGAAGCAAAGAAGGCTATTAAGTCCCAAGCAATCGCAGATTTCATCGCCGAGTGGATTGAACAGCAACTTCCGACTCAAGTTCACTCGGAGCACTGGACCATGTTCTTCGATGGATCTAAGATGCTGAATGGTTCCGGTGCTGGGGTAGTTCTAGTGTCCCCCCGAGGAGATAAGCTCAGATACATTCTCTAGATTCACTTCGATTCCTCCAACAATGAAGCAGAGTATGAAGCACTTCTGTACGGGTTGCGCATGGCCATTTCACTCGGCGTCCGTCGCCTCATGATCTATGGCGACTCAGATTTGGTGGTTAATCAGGTGATGAAGGAGTGGGACGTCAGAAGTCCGGCTATGACTAGTTATTGCAATGCAGTGAGAAAGCTAGAAAAGAAATTCAAGGGGTTAGAGCTTCATCACATCCCCCGACTGAAAAATCAAGCGGCTGATGATCTGGCAAAGATAGGCTCCAAGAGAGAAGCCATTCCCAGCAATGTGTTTTTGGAGCACATCCGCTCGCCGTCAGTCCAGGAGGATCCTTTCACAGAAGAAGCCCCACAACCGAAAAGTGCCACAGATCCGACTGAAGTCGAAGTTCCTGCTGTGGTCGACCTAATCATGGAAGTCTTGGCAATCACTCCCGACTGGACGATACCGTACATCGCGTATATCCTAAGGAAAGAGCTCCCAGAGGACGAGGAAGAGGCTCGACAGATCGTCCGCCGATCCAAGGCCTTCACAGTCATAAAGGGGCAGTTGTATAGAGAAAGCGCGACTGGAATCGGTCAGAAGTGCATAACACCAGAAGAAGGTCGGATAATCCTTAATGATATCCACTCGGGGACCTGTGGCCACCATGCGTCCTCTCGGACCATTGTGGCTAAAGCATACCGAGCGGGATTCTACTGGCCTAGAGCAAATGAGATGGCAAAAGAGATAGTCGACAAGTGTGGAGGGTGCCAGTTCTACTCCAACATGTCACACAAGCCTGCATCAGCCCTGAAGACCATTCCACTCATCTGGCCCTTTGCTGTTTGGGGTCTAGACATGGTTGGTCCGCTGAGAACAGGCAGAAGTGGTTTCACTCATGTGCTTGTGGCAGTCGACAAGTTTACCAAATGGATTGAAGCTAAGCCTATCAAGAATCTTGATGCTTGCACTGCTATCAGTTTCGTCAGAGGGCTAACATTCAGATATGGAGTCCCGCATAGCATCATCACTGACAATGGGTCAAACTTCGATTCGGACAAGTTCAGAGCTTTTTGCGCCTCTCAAGGCACTCGAGTCGACTACGCATCGGTCGCCCATCCCCAGTCGAATGGACAAGCCGAAAGAGCAAATGGTCTGATTCTCAAAGGACTAAAGCCTCGACTGATGCGTGATCTCAAGCACGCGGCAGGTGCTTGGGTCGACGAGCTTCCGTCAGTTCTGTGGGGATTGAGGACCACCCCTAACCGGTCGACTGGAAGAACTCCATTCTTTCTGGTTTACGGAGCCGAAGCGGTTCTGCCAAGTGATCTTCTTCACAACGCGCCCCGAGTCGAGCTTTACACCGAAGATGAAGCAGAACAGGCCCGGCAAGACGCAGTCGACCTCCTAGAAGAAGAGAGGGAGATGGCCATAATCAGATCGACCATTTATCAGCAAGACTTGCATCGATTCGACGCCCGGAATGTGAAGAGTCGAGCCTTCCAAGAAGGAGATTTGGTCCTCCGAGTGGATCAACAGAAACCACACAAGCTTGCTCCTACTTGGGAAGGCCCCTTCATCATCACCAGAGTCCTCCACAATGGAGCGTATCACCTCTACAATGTTGATCGCCAGATCGACGAGCCACGAGCTTGGAATGCGGAACTACTCCGCCCCTTTTACACTTGAGCTCTCCCTTGGACGAGATGTAATAACAAAAGTTCCTGCAGTTCGTTTTTATCAAAGGCAAGAGTGTTGCATTAATTGGTGTCACTTTTGTTTACATACGAAATCCCCCAGTGGGTGACTTAGCTGCGAATCCGTTTCGCCTAAGTTTGAAAAAATCCTACCGAGTGGAGAGCGATCCTCCCACTCGGGGGCTTAGCTGCAGTCCAGCACTCGCCTAAGTTCTCTCACTTAGAGACTTAGCTGCAGTCCGGCACTCGCCTAAGTTTGAAAAAATCCTACCGAGTGGAGAGCGATCCTCCCACTCGGGGTCTTAGCTGCAGTCCAGCACTCGCCTAAAGTTCTCTCACTTAGAGACTTAGCTGCAGTCCGGCACTCGCCTAAGTTTGAAAAAATCCTACCGAGTGGAGAGCGATCCTCCCACTCGGGGGCTTAGCTGCAGTCCAGCACTCGCCTAAGTTCTCTCACTTAGAGACTTAGCTGTAGTCCGGCACTCGCCTAAGTTTGAAAAAATCCTACCGAGTGGAGAGCGATCCTCCCACTCGGGGGCTTAGCTGCAGTCCAGCACTCGCCTAAGTTCTCTCACTTAGAGACTTAGCTGCAGTCCGGCGCTCGCCTAAGTGTTTAAAAATCCTACCGAGTGTAGAGCAAACCTCCCACTCGGGGGCTTAGCTGCAGCCCAGTGCTCGCCTAAGTACAAGACTCGACCCAATCCGCGAGTCGACTGCTAACTCCCCCTTCGGAATTGCGCCGCAAATACAAGGTCATTCTGAGTGAAGGTCAAGTCCCACTCGACGGATCAAACCATGAAGATGCCCAACGAGAAATCAATTTCGGATAAAGCCTAAAAGGTCCCAGACCTCAAAGTACTCGAGCCCGAGGCTCGGCAAAGTTTAATTGTTACAAGTCCACTCGGCATCCCGAGGCAAATTTAAGGCAGAGTTTAACGGCTACAAATCCACTCGGCATTCCGAGGTAAATTTAAAGTTTTTCACTCCTCAGGAGGAGGACTGGAAGGGGCGACGAACTCATCCAAGTCGATCCCGTCGGCAATACGGGTGGCAGCGGCGATGAAGGTCTCCATGAAGTCTTGAAAGCTGTGCTTCCTGGTATTTGCAACTTGGATGGCCGCCAGCTTTTCTTCGCGCGCCTCCTTGCAATGGACGCGGACCAGAGGCAGAGCGACATCAGCACCGCATCTAGCAGAAGATTTCTTCCATTCCGCCACTCGACCTGGGACTTCGTTAAGTCGAGCCATAAGAGACTCGAGGTCGTTCTGAAGCGTCGTCCCAGGCCAGAGTGATGTGTCGATCCACGACATTGCAACTTTCAGCCGAGCCAGATAATCAACGACGCTGGTAACACGAGACTCCAGTCGGAGCACGTTCATGGCAGCCTCGTCCTTCACGAGAGAATTGGCGGGATCCAAGCCTGGCTCCACTCGACCGGTTTCCTCTTCGAAGTTCTGGCAGAATTCTGCGAACACGATTCAAGAATAAGACAGTGGCCGTACGCGGGCTCGGCAACTACAAGACAGTCAGGTTGGAATAATTACCTTCGAGCATGACGAACAGCTTCTTGGCGAGCCCTCCGAGATAAGCCTCCAGATCTTTCGCCTTCCCCCCAGCTCGCCCGCCTTGTCCTGCAGAGCCATCTTCTCCTTCTTCAGTCGACTGGCATCTCGATTAGCTGTCTCAAGAGCAGCTTTCAGTCTGGAGTTCTCCTCTTCAAGAGTCCCGACCGAAGCCAGCTTCTCTTCTGCGAGCTTCGTTTTGCTCGAGGCCTCCTTCAGCGCCTCTGCAAGGTCTTGATCCTTCTTCTTCAGAGCTTCCTCCAGTTTATCTGCGGCGTGTCGAGTGGAACCAACATCAAGAATGGACAGGAAAGAAAAGCCACCTGTTAAGAATGGAGAACCTCACCAGCCATACCTTTTGCCTCTTCTTGCGCCTTCTTCAAATTCTCCTGAGCAAGCTGCAAGTTAAGGTTGAGCTGGATCTGCTGATTCTCCAACTCAGTATAGCGAGCTACAAGTTCGCAAGATTTCTGCAAAAAGAAAAATTAGTCGACAGACGTCCAAGATAAGTTGCTTCCGAGTAACTCAGAGACAATGATGACGTTTCTAAGACCACAGCCGAATCAAAAACATTCGACAGTAGTCTCGGGGACTACACCCAGTGGGTGCACTCAGCGTGCCCCCACTGGTTTGACCAAAAAAAAAGAGTTCCACTCGACCTGGCCCGACCAAACCGAGTGAAGAAATACAGCTACAGCAACACAATGTAAAGACTACAGTCGACTGCCAGCAGTCCACCGTAGTCTCGGGGACTACACCCAGTGGGTGCACTTAGCGTGCCCCCACTCGTCCAAGAATTGGAAGACACACCCAGTGGGTGTACAGATGCAGATACAAAAGATCTTCAGAAAAGAGACTCTTCAAACAGCATATCATAACAGACCAAGTGTTGAGTCGACTGACCTGGACGTTGCTCTGAAGAGCCGAACTCGCGTCATAGGCTGCTTGGCTGGCCTCCCGAGCCATCTTCACCTGCTCCATCATGATCCACGCCTGGCGTATAGCCTCCTTTGCAGCAGCTGCTTGGTCCTCAGGGACGGGGTATGCGGCAAAAAGCGAAGACGGATCCGCAGTCGACGACGAGGGCCGCGCACTCGCCAGAGGAACGGCGAAGGTCACAGAAGCCCGAGCGGTGTCACCACCATCCCGAGCCACGGCATCGGACGCCGGAGCAGATTGGGGGGTCTTGTCAGTCGACGCCCTCTTGTGCCTCCTCACTCTCAACGGACCGTTGTCGTCGTCATCCGGGAGGTCGATAACATGAGGAGGGGCTGCAAAGGAAAAGTTCAATCGACCAGAGTTGCAATAGATGATCAGTCGACTCAAAGCAGAACGTCAGTAACCGTACCAGGGTTGGAGGTAACAGCATCCTCCATCTCTTGGTCGTCGTCCTTGGCGGAGACCTCAGAAGTAGCGGCACTGCAAGCCTCGAAAGTCAGTCGGTTGGCTCAATGGATCGACCAAGGATCCGTCCACGGTCGACAAAGGAAAACAAGTTTCATTATTACCCGGAAATGGTAGGGACAACTATCTTCATCTTGGGCAGGGCCTTGGGCGGCTTGGACAGCGTCGTGCGTGGATGCTTGGGAACCTTCCCAGTTGGCGTAGGAGAAGAGGTCCGAGGGCGTTTCGACGACTGCCCAACAGAAGCAGTTGCCTTGCCACGTTCCCGCGCTGGGTCGTGCGTGCGCTTGGACCGCCCCTCTGGGCGAGGAGGTTCGACCTCCTCCTCCTCCTCTTCGCTGGAGTCGATGTTGTCGTCTCCCTATCCTTCACCATCGGACTCCCACTCGCCTTGGTCGTCCCCACTCTCGCCTCTGCTCGCCTCCCCTTCCTCAGTGGGCTCCTGAGCCCCGTTGGGCGTCGAGTACATCTCGGTGGTCGCCTGGAAAGCAATAGACAAGACAAAAGTCAATCGACCGATTCAAAGAAAACTAATGCAGAAAACAAGATTTCAGTCGGGAGCATAAAGACATACCTGGTCCACTTCATACGAACTGTCGAGTGGAACTACCCTCCTGGCTCCTCGGGGGTTGTCTTTGTTCCCCGTGATGCTCGATAGCCACCCCTCCAGCATCTCGTCGGTGACCTCCTCCGGGTGGACCTGAGTGGTGTCGTCAAGACCCGAGTACAACCACATCGGATGGTCACGAGCCTGGAGCGGTTGGATGCGCCTCTTGAGGAAAGCCTCCAGCAAATCCATGCCCGTCACGCCCTCACGGACAAGCTCAACCACTCGACCGGCCAGCACTTTGACTTGGGCCCTTTCCTCCGGCGCTACTTTCAGAGAAGCGGGTTTTTCGGCTCGGTCGAGGGAGAAGGGAGGAAGACCAGTCGACTGTCCTGGAGTCGCCTGGTCCTGACAGTAGAACCAGGTCGCCTGCCAACCACGGACCGACTCCGGGAAAGTGATGGATGGAAAACAACTCTTCCCCCTCGTCTGGATCGCTAAGCCCCCGCACAACTGGATCACCTGCGTCCTCTCGTCACTCGACTTGGCCTTCTTGACCGACTGAGAACGGCAAGTAAAGATGTGCTTGAAGAGTCCCCAATGGGGGCGGCAACCCAGGAAAGCCTCACACATGGAAATGAAAGCGGCAAGATATACGATGGAGTTGGGAGTAAAGTGGTGGAGTTGCGCTCCGAAGAAGTTGAAGAAGCTCCGGAAAAAAGGATGGGGCGGCAGAGAGAACCCTCGGTCGATGTGGGTGGCTAGGAGCACACACTCACCGTCGCGGGGTTGAGGTTCGATCTCTCCCCCCGGAAGACGCGCGGCTTGGTGGAGAATGACTCCCCCCTCGACCATGTCGTCGAGGTCCTCTTGCCGGAGCACCGATGGCATCCAGTCGCCCTGGATCCAGCCTTTGGGCAGAGCGATCCTGGAGGAAGATCCGCCCCGAGCAGACCTCTTCCCTTTCCCCGCCGCCGCCGCCTTCTTCTCACGCTCCAGAGCGGAGGTCTTGCTCTTCGTCATCGTCGCCGGCGAAGTCTCGCACGGGCCTGCTGCGCTGGGGCGAGAATGGAGGTGGCGGAAGGGCTTGCGAAGGAAGAGAGGAAGAAGAGAGAAGGAGAAGAGAGCGCACTGCTTGGAAACCCCGAGCCGGCGATTTATAAGGGACCGCTTCCGAGTGGCTGACTGGTAGGCCCAGGCTATCCAGTCAAATCCCGCAGTAGACGCGCGCGCAGTACGTGGCGAAAAAGGCGACGCGGTGATCGAGGAGCTTCCGCTTTATCGCTTCCGATTACTATGGTCGCTCCCGTCCCGCGCGCTTCCCAAAATCCGAATCCCGCGACATCCGCGGGCCACAGAACAACTTGTCAAAATAGAGGACCCCGATCGCGCCGGCGCTCAGTATGTCACAAGCAAAGAAATTCACTCGACGAAAGGCCTAGAATGGATCAAGGCGACTGAAAAAGGTTGGCAACGTCATCCGTGACGATTGACCCAAAACAAAGCGCTCACGTGGCCCAAAGGACCAGTCGGAAAGATCTCCAACTCTTTCCCCACTCTAACCTCGATCCATTCGGGGGCTAATGATGAAGCTATGTACCTAGGGTAGGGGCACGGACCTGACCAAAGAGCCCTACCCAAGGACATCCCTAGAAGAAGTCACCTTTCAATCGACTTGAAGGTATACCATTCGACGGGTTCAAGACACTCGACCAAGAAGCCATCACTCGACCATGAAGCCAACCACTCGACTGCCAGGAGACCTAAAGTCACTCCGCAGGCAAACGGTCAGCTATTAAGTAGTCTTTATGGTCATTTTAGCACTTTATCAGGGGCGTTACCAGTAACGCCCGACCTTAAATATACCTTAAACCCTGCATTACTGAGGGCAGGAGGGGGCCGGCGAACTCTATATAAGCCACCCCCTCCTCAGTACGAAGGGTTCGCACCCCTGTTATTCACACGCCAGTAATCCAATCGACCGCCTCCGGGCACCGAGACGTAGGGCTGTTACTTCCTCCACGAAGGGCCTGAACTCGTACATCTTGGTGTGTTTACAACTTCCCAATAGCTGAGATCTAGCCTCTCCATACATACCCCCCTACATCACTGTTAGAGTTAGAACCACGACAGGTGGACCTGAAGCCTTTGCACGCCTTCCCTGGACTTTACGTGCATGTGGTGGGCTCCAATGCGATACAAGGGAAGCTGTCGGAGAATCTGAGGCTTTCCGTCGATTCAATCACTGGAACGAGTGAACACGAAGGATATTAGTTTATAAAGGGGGTACTTGACACCATACCCCCCCCCCTCAAGACAAGCCACAGCGCTCGATGAAATCGGGGGCATTGATCCGTGGGCTGAAAACAGACGAGCCGCAAAGTTGTTATTGTCCGTGTTTGTCGAGATTCATTGGGCCGTTCTTCAAACATGATGTTTGCATTGAAGATTGTGGGCGATTAAGCAGCTCAAAAATGCCCACTAGAAAAGCAACACAAAGGGCTTCCAGCGAAACATATGTGAAGTTTCTCCGGTACTTAAACGTAACCACACGGTATGTGTGGTAGTTAAATTCATATTTGAATATATTTTTTTTGTGACAATGACCAAATATAATTTAAAAGTTTACTAGAAGTATAAAGCATCTCAAACATAGTAAAAATTACATCAAGATTTTGAGACCACCGAATGACGACTACTGTTGTGAGAACGAGCCGCCTTGACCTTGCCGATGACAGCCGAGAAGTCTTCGTGCACATATGCCCCTAAGTACCAGCGCTCTGGAGCCGTAGTCATCACCGGTGAACCCTTGCATAGATTTCAAGAACCTGACACCATATCTCGCGGTATAACGAGAAACCGTAATCTCATCGCCCCAAGGAGATGGTAGGAATCTATGCTAGAGCTTCGTTGACTATGTCCAGACGGACGAACCCGAGGAGGATTGGAATCCGGAAGGCAAACTTGAAGAAGAAGCACCATTATCCGTCCGAGTGCTGCACCTGCGAGATCTAAAAGAACCCTAACCTAAACTATTAACCGAACAAAGGCACGGATATCCCTCTACCACTGGTTGTCGAAGCGGCAGGCAGGGGGAAGGAGAATCCTCGGGCTCGCCCGTGAAGTCCGAAGGGGAGATGTCGTGGAATTGTCACGGCAGATGTCCTCATGAAAGGACTTAGTCATGGAGCCATCGCTACGGTTTAGCTTGAAGGGGTTAAACCGGACAAGGGGACACGAGAGTTTTATACTAGTTCGGCCCCTTCGATGAAGGTAAAAGCCTACGTCTAGTTGTGATTGGTATTGCTGGGGTTTCGAAGGACAGGGAGCGAATCTGCTTTGTCTGGCTTCAAGTTGTTGTTCTCTCCCTCTAAACCGCCGCCGGGTCACCCCTTTATATACTCAGGAGGACCCCGGCCGGTCTACAGAGTCCCGAGGCTGGCTCATACAAGTGTCCGCCTCGGTCTCTTCTTTCCTTTCTTACAATGCAAGTTTATACAATCATGGCGGTTTACTATCATGGGCCCTAAATCGCCTGCGGGCTCTGGGCCTCTAAGCTTCATCCGTAAAGCGCCATCTTCTGGGTTTCCTTGGGCTTCAGTATAGCTGAAGGTGAATCGGCCCCTCCTGGGCGGTTTACCCTCAGAGGTTATATCCTCAACATTAGGCCCCAGATTGATTTGAACCTGTTCATGTCAGTCTTCAATCCTTGAATTTCTGGCAATTCTCGTAAACCGCCATATTGTCTTTTCCCTGTGAACTTTGGTTAATCGTCATGACGTCATCTTCTGTTACTGTAGTAAATCATTGCGACGTCATCCCTATATAAAAAGTTTTATAAAGATTCCTTTCTCTTTAATTAATTCCCGAAGATCGAGGCAACAGCTGCATCCTCTTTTGCCGCTTCCAACTCCTCGATTTTCACGCCTACTGTTTTCCCCACTTCCTTATAAATAAGACTGGGGCGCCTTCCATTTCCCCCCTTTCCAAACCGCATCGTCTTCCTCCTTGCGACCCGAAGACCTCAAGTATTGCCGCCACCGTCGTCGTTGATCTTCCAATCCGCACCAACCAGACTGCTGCATCACCCTGTTCATACCAGATCTCTGAAGATACTCCGCCGCTGCGTGTCCCTGGTACATACTCCTTCCCATTATTTGTTGAATCTGTATTAGGGTTTCGAAGCTTCTTCGGTGTTCGTCAGTGTTCATCGGCCCTTCCTCTGCTTTTCCCTTTAGCATCGTACTGAATCTAGATAAACCTGATAACTTCCCCTTGTGGCTGGATCTGTAGCTTTAATCTGCCATACTACAACATCTTACTGTTCCTGTATAAATCCTTATCTGAATCATGTCTGTTCTGTTTAACACCATTGTACAGCTCAGAAAAATTTGTCTCTTGAATAACGGTAGATCCAAAATTATATCACCATCTTATGAAACTTGTTTCTGCAACACTTAACAAGTTTTCAGTTTGGGGTTCTGCTTCCAAAGGGCGGTTTCTCTTTTAGTGTTGATAATCCGTCGTATGTCATTAGCCCTCTCTTAAACCGCCATCTAGACTTTGAACAGCCATGCCCGGTTCACTTCATACGTATACCTTGAATTGTCGATTTAATATTTGACAAACATATACGAACCGCCAATCGTAAACCGTCCATTTTCCTTTTACAGACTTTGTAAGATGACGAAGCAATTTGCTGCTTGCAACTGGGTTCCGTCTCGGATAACAGAAACGCAAATCAATAAATATGTCACCACCGGCGCTTTAGCTTCAAAAACTGTCCTCCATTGGCGAGTTCCTAGCCCTGAGTGCCCCCCTGAACCTCAAGATGGAGAAGTGATTGTATTCTTGCAACATTTAGCTCGAGGTTTCAGTCCTCCCGGATCAAAAAAATTCCGGGATGTTCTTGCCAGGCTCCAACTTCATCCTCAAGATATTGGACCAAATTATGTGTCCAACATATGCAATTTCCAAGTGTTCTGCGAGGTTTACCTGCAAGAAGAACCAATTGTCGACCTTTTTCTAGATCTCTTTCACTTAAACCGCCGGACGGAATTTCCTGATGGACCCAATACTGAACTTGGCGGTGTGTCGATCCAAAAGAGGAAAGAGGTTGACTTTCCTCACGCCAAACTTCACAGCCATCCAAAAGACTGGAACCAAACCTGGTTCTACTGTCAGAATACTGCCCCTGCTGAAGAGAATCCTTTACCGGGCTACCGTCCGCACCGGCTCAGCAATAATCACCCTTTGCCTCAGAGATTGCCTGCCAAAGATCAGCAAGCCTATGCACCTCAACTCGCCAAACTCCGGGCTCTCCTTGCCAACGGTTTAACTGGTGTTGATCTCGTCCGTTGCTGGATTTCATGGTGCATTCTTCCTTTAAGCCGCCGACCTGGATTGATGTTTGAATATACCGGCAACACCAATGATCCACAACGGTTTAATGAAATAGAACTAACTGACAATGAAGTCAGTGAAAGTGTAAAGAAAATACTTGACGAACCGCTCACCGTATGTACTCGAATTGGTTTGCGTCCTTTTTACGCCTCCAACAAACCGCCAGCGGTAAAGATTTTAACCTTGTACTTTTCCTGATCCTTCTCCGCTTTGACACTGCTATAATAGTCCTTTTGTGCAATCCTATAGGCCAGTAGCTCCTTTTGGAAAAGGAAATCTCAAGACAAAGTAGCTAAGGCTCCTCGTGGTAAGACCAAGGTCATCAAGAAAGCTGCCAAAAAGAAAACTGCTGAGTCTTCGGAACCGCCAGAAGATGTCGATGACTCGGCTGAAGAGGTAAAGTTTGACTCCCTTGACTTCTATCCATATATTTTACTGATAATGATTATTCCCAGGATGATGCGGAGGCCAGCCATGCAGATCATGTTGAGGTAATTTGTCTTTCTTCTGACTCAGAACTTGTGCCGGTTCAACGATTTCGCCGTGCAGTTCGGAAAGTGAAATGCTCTCACCCTGTTGCTCAAAAACTTTCTTTGAAGACACAGCAAACCGAAGGGCGTCGAAAAACCCGGCACAGTGGTCAACAGGTCACTTCTTCCGTTTACCTCATACCCCAAACCGGAAACGTCGTCCAGAGGTTGCTTGTTCTCCTGAAAAACGTTTATCTTTTGAAAGGTTTCTTCCAATGCCCTCTCAATTCATCTGACTCAATTTATCAGGCATCTTCTAATTCGTCTGGTGGTTCATCAACCACTCAACTGCTTCCACTAAAAACCGTCCCTGGGTAAGTGTGTATTCTTCCCTTCTCTTTCATAACTCAGTTGATCATGCTAATCCTTGTTTTAATATTAGTGCTCAAGCTTGTTTGAGTAAGAAGGCCAAAACCAGTACCCCTAC
Source organism: Triticum urartu (assembly GCF_003073215.2). NCBI lineage: Eukaryota > Viridiplantae > Streptophyta > Magnoliopsida > Poales > Poaceae > Triticum > Triticum urartu. The sequence continues at coordinate 526,031,772 of NC_053022.1, read as the reverse complement.
CGGTGAAGTTGAACCGGAGAAAACTCCTGAAAATCTTGATCAAAATCTTGATAATCTCATGGATGATCTTGTTCCGCCAGAGCCAACCATCAATGCTGATCCGGCCATACATGAGAATACCTCCAGTCCACATGCTATACCTGCAAGCCCGGTTGCCGATCCACTGAAGTCAAGTGCTAATCTGCCAAGCCCAGCCAAGGACGATGACGTTATCATTACTGGCACTGCTTATAACACTCCAGGCAATCCAGTTATCTTAGCAAAACATACCGCCAAGGATGAGTTTATTTCAATGGGCAAGAAGAAGATGGAAACTGATATGTCAAAATATGCTAATCTTTCTGCCCAGGATCTTCATTCCGGATTCTTGAACCGGCTTTATACAAGCCGAGACAATGAGGCTGACTTGGTAAATCTGATGAAGGAACGTTATGAGGTAAACATTTTCCTCCTTATCTTTGTATTTTCACTGCCTTGTATCCCGTAGCCCCCAAGGGTCGGTTTGGTTTGTAAAAACAAACCGGGACTTTGAATTTCCAAACTGCACATTGTTGACTTTTAAGTTTTTTGAACAAACACACATTAGCCCCCAAGTGCCAGGATTGAAACTTGTATGAATCCTTGGGACTTTGAATAAGCATTAAGAAAGAATTAATCCGCATTAGCCCCCAAGTGCCAGGACTGAAACTTGTATGAATCCTTGGGACTTTGAATAAGCAGTAAGAAAGAATTAATCCGCATTAGCCCCCAAGTGCCAAGTGTAGAACCAGTTGTATGCTTGGGAATTTTGATCAAATATTGAAATGCTCCTCTTGATTTTGGCAGGCTGACATAAACCATCAACAGACGCTGATTGCTGATCTTCAAGAGAGTATCAAATCTCATCAAGAAGAATCTTCCAAAGCCAAAGATGAACTTCGAGCCGTTTAACTTCCATAGAACGTTTGAAGGAAGAATTCAAGACGGAACGTACCAACTGGGACACTGAGAAGGGTACATTGCTGAAACGGGCTGAAGATGCCGAATCTGCTCTTAAACCGGTGGCAGAAGAACTTTGTGGGTTGAAGCGTCAAGTGAACGCCATGACCTCCGCCGTATTTGGTAAGTACTCCTAGCCAGGTATCTGAAATATCCATCTTGTAAGGTACCGGTTGAAATATGAAATTCTTAAACCGTTGCAGGTAGCCGCATTACTCATCTGGGCTCAGATGTACGGATGAAGCTGAAAGCAGCATATACTCTTCTTGAACAACTATACACCGGTGCTCAACGGGTTATCTGCGCAGCATCCTATGACAATCCGGCCCCAACACTGATCAAGGACACTCTGGCAAGGCTATCCATGGTACCAGCACAACTAGAAGAGGTGAAGCGATCTGCTGCCAGGGCCGGCGCTTTATTGGCACTTACCCGAGCCAAAGCATGGATAGCTGACTTGGATTCGGTTGACCTTGCCAAAGGCTTTCCAAGCACACAAGAAAACGGAGCCGATTTTGATGATGCAGCCCTTAAAAGAGTGACAAGGGAAATGCGTCCTTTGGCGAGTCAGCTGGCAGAAGATGCTAACTTGACGGTTCACCGGTCTTATTATGATGCCAACAACAAACGGATTAACCTTGTCATTCCGGAGGCGCAAAATCTTATTCCAGGAATCCGTAAGCACACTTATGCCCCTCACATTGATCCGTCAGAACTTATCAGTGAAGAAGCTATCTTTCAGGCCATAACCCGGATTGACTGGACCACTACAAACTTCCAGCCGCTGGGTGGGGAGGAGGAGGCTGAGCCGACGCCAGATGACCCATCAACTTCGCATCAACATGGTAATGAGACTTGATCCGGCAATCAGAGTGATGCTCCATAAACCTTGTTCTGCTGGAAACACCATATTTTGGGCCTTCAAGCGCCTTGTAATAGGCTAGTGAAAGTACTTTGATCCGTTGCCATCGTGCACTGGGATACACTTTGCGTTGATTTGTCATGAGAATTTCAGTACTGGCTTATGTATTTTTACAATATTATGCAATCCCTATGTCTACATAAGGAAAATCTGTCCAGGCGGTTTACCACCGGACGGGTCAAAATACCCAACACAACTTGGTAAGCAACTATGGTTGCAGCAATAATAAATCATACCTGTGATATAAAACATTGTTGTTGGTTTACTAATTGTGATTTGAAGAAGGGTGAAAACCCAACTTCCACCATGCCATGTTGGTATATATATATGATGTAGAACCGCGTTGTGATGAACACCGGCCGATTGCTAGAGACAAAGTGTCAAAGCCAGACCGGTTTTGAAGGATGCCGGATTACCTTTAATTGTATACTTTAACAGAAGATCCATAAGCCATGCCGGGTTAAAAAACTCCGGTTTAACGTAGACCTCACGAAAAACAAAAACTTGGCAAAAAAGCAAACAAAAAACCATAGTCGAGGCTTTTCAAGGGCTGCCAGGCCCAAATCGAGGCTTTTCATGGGCTGCCAGGCCACTGAGTTAAACCATTTTGACAAAGCCTTTTAAGATGGCCCTCCAACTAACCAATCATCGTTTTAACTTTGACAAGTTCAGGGTCTCAATGAGAGTAACTGTCAAACGTTCGACGGGTCGTGCCAGGATTACCTGGATAGGAGTGGCTTACTTGATGAAGGCAGGTTAACCCAGGGTTTTAGGTGAGTACACCAGGCTTCCAAGCCGTGGGTTGATACCCCGCTACAAGGGTCCTTTCAAACTCTTTGGTATTTGATGCAAAGAGCCCCCAAGTAACTTTGTGAGCTGTGCTCAATGGGTGCCTATGTTTGAGTTGTGCGTAGCAACAAGACTCTCTTTGGCCCCTTGGGTGTGAAGCTCCCAAGCTTTGTTGTGACGTGATAGCCACATCAAGAGGGTAGTAACGCCATGTTCTCTTTGGTGAATACACCTATGTTTGAACAGGAAGCCCCCAAGTTAACAAATATTTGAAGGAAAAACGGCGGAGGCCCTTGATAGCAAGGATGTCGGTTTATTATATTGATCATAATATATACATTGTTGAAATATGTACATATGAAAAGCCTGTGGCTTCAAGTGTAATAAGGCCATAGGAGAGCTATGTTCCATGGCCGCCGGGTCTCCTCCTCAGAGCTACATGAGTCTTCTTGAACGTCAATGAGGTAGTATGATCCGTTGTGCAGATTTTTGCTGACCACAAAAGGCCCTTCCCAAGGTGGGGATAACTTGTGCATATCAGTCTGGTCTTGAATGAGCCGAAGTACCAAATCGCCTTCTTGAAAGGTTCTTGTCTTAACCCGGCGGCTGTGATAACGCCGCAGGTCTTGTTGATAAACCGCCGACCGAGCCAAAGCCATGTCTCGCTTCTCATCTAACAGGTCCAGCGCCTCTTGGCGTGCTTGCTCGTTGTCCGCTTCAACATAATTCGCGACCCGGGGCGAGTCGTGACGAATATCACTTGGGAGGACAGCCTCAGCCCCATAGACCAGGAAAAAGGGTGTATATCCCGTAGATCGGTTTGGGGTGGTATTTATGCTCCATAAGACAGATGGTAATTCTTCCACCCAACAACCCGGCGTTTGCTTCAAAGGGACCATGAGCCGAGGCTTGATACCCTTCAGGATTTCTTGATTCGCCCTCTCAGCTTGACCATTAGATTGGGGGTGAGCCACGGACGCTACATCAAGCCGGATGTGCTCTCGTTGACAGAACTCCTCCATCTCTCCTTTAGAAAGGTTCGTACCATTATCTGTGATGATGCTATGTGGAAAGCCGAAACGGAAAATAATCTTTTTGAGAAATTGAACCGCCGTGGCTGCATCACATTTACTGACGGGCTCCGCTTCAACCCATTTGGTGAACTTGTCAACCGCCACCAACAGGTGGGTCTTCTTGTCCTTAGAACGCTTAAAGGGTCCAACCATATCAAGCCCCCAAGTAGCAAACGACCAAGTGATGGGGATCATGCGTAACTCCTGAGCAGGAACATGAGCTCGACGTGAAAATTTCTGACAAGCGTCACACCGCTTTACCAAGTCTTCCGCATCAGAATGAGCTGTCAACCAGTAGAACCCGTGTCGGAAAGCCTTAGCAACCAAGGACTTTGAGCCGGCATGGTGACCGCAATCCCCTTCATGGATTTCCCGTAGAATCTCTTGTCCTTCTTCAGGAGAAACACAACATTGGAATACGCCTGAAATGCTAGAACGATGCAACTCACCATTGTGAACAACCATAGACTTGGACCGCCGGACTATCTGCCTGGCGAAAAGTTCATCTTCTGGTAATTCGCCCCGGTTCAGATACGCCAAATATGGAACCTCCAATTCGGAGTGGCATGCAAAACGGCTACCAACTGGGCCTCAGGATCAGGAATAGCTAAATCCTCCTCTGTAGGCAACTTTACAGATGGGTTATGCAAGATATCTAGAAAGGTATTAGGTGGTACCGGCTTACGCTAAGATCCCAGCCGGCTTAGAGCATCTGCTGCTTCGTTCTTGCGCCGGTCGATGTGCTCCACCTGATAACCCTTAAATTGACCTGCCACAATATCCACCTCGCGCCTATAAGCCGGCATGAGCGGGTCCTTAGAATCCCAAGTACCAGAAACTTGCTGAGCCACCAGATCAGAATCTCCAAAGCATCGAACCCGGCTTAAGTTCATTTCCTTAGCTACACGAAGGCCGTGGAGCAAGGCCTCGTACTCCGCTGCATTGTTAGTACAAGGAAACATTAAGCGGAGAACATAAAAAATCTTATCTCCTTGAGGGGAAGTGAGGACAACTCCAGCCCCCGAGCCTTCCGGCTGCCTGGATCCATCAAAGTGAATGGTCCAGTATGTATTATCCGGTTTGTCTTCTGGTGCCTGTAACTCGGTCCAATCATTGATGAAGTCCACAAGCACGTGCGATTTGATGGTTGTTCGGGGTGTATACTTCAAACCATGGGGACCAAGCTCGATCGCCCACTTCGCAACCCGGCCAGTTGCCTCTCTATTCTGGATTATATCGCCCAAGGGAGCAGAACTAACCACTGTAATAGGATGGCCTTGAAAATATTGCTTGAGTTTCCTACTTGCCATAAAAACTCCATACACTAGCTTCTGCCAATGCGGATATCTTTGCTTTGATTCGATCAGTACTTCACTGATATAATAAACTGGTCGTTGAACCGGATATTCTTTTCCGGCCTCCTTACGCTCAACCACAATCGCCACACTGACTGCTCGGGCATTGGCAGCCACGTACAACAATAGAGGTTCATTATCAACTGGAGCAGCGAGGACTGGCGGTTCAGCTAGCTGCCACTTCAACTCCTCGAATGCCGCATTGGCGGTGTCAGTCCAGACGAATTTATCTGTTTTCTTCAACATCTGATACAGAGGAATCGCCTTCTCTCCCAAACGGCTGATAAATCGGCTGAGAGCTGCAATCCGGCCCGCCAGACGCTGAACATCATTGATGCACGCCGGTTTAGCCAAGGATGTGATTGCTTTGATCTTTTCCGGATTTGCCTCAATGCCTCTGTTAGACACAAGAAAACCCAAGAGTTTGCCTGTCGGAACACCAAAAACGCATTTGTCCGGGTTGAGCATCATTTTGTAAACCCAAAGATTGTCGAACGTCTCCTTGAGATCATTTATCAGGGTTTCCTGCTTCCTGGATTTCACCACAATATCATCTACATAGGCATGAACATTACGCCCGATCTGTTTGTGAAGACAATTTTGCACACAACGCTGGTAGGTTGCTTGGGCACTCTTGAGCCCAAAGGGCATAGAAACATAGCAGAAGGCTCCAAAGGGAGTGATGAAGGCTGTCTTCTCCTGGTCCTTAACTGCCATCTTAATCTGATGATAACCTGAATAAGCATCCAGAAAACTCAGGCGCTCACAACCCGCTGTTGCATCAATGATCTGATCAATACGCGGGAGAGCGAAAGGATCTGCCGGGCAAGCTTTATTCAAATCAGTGTAGTCCACACACATACGCCAAGTGCCATTTTTCTTAAGAACAAGCACCGGATTAGCCAACCATTCGGGATGAAACACTTCGACGATAAACCCAGCTGCCAGCAGCCGGGCTACCTCTTCGCCGATGGCCTTGCGTCTTTCTTCGTTAAAGCAGCGAAGGTACTGCTTGACCGGTTTAAACTTAGGGTTAACATTTAGAGTGTGCTCAGCGAGTTCCCTCGGTACACCTGGCATGTCAGAAGGTTTCCATGCAAAGATGTCCCGGTTCTCATGGATGAACTCGATGAGTGCGCTTTCCTATTTCGGATCCAGATTTGTACTGATACTAAACTGCTTGGATGAATCACCAGGGACGAAGTCAACGAGTTTAGTCTCATTAGCCGGTTTGAACGTCAGGGCCGGGTCATGCTCAGTTGTAGGTTTCTTCAGAGGGGTCATGTCCGCCGGATCAACATTTTCTTTATAGAATTTCAGCTCCTCTGTCGCACAAACCGATTCAGCATAGGCCGCTTCACCTTGCTCGCAATCCAAGGCAATATTTCGACTCCCATGTACTGTGATCGTCCCCTTATAACCCGGCATTTTGAGCTGTAGATAAACATAACAGGGTCTCGCCATGAACTTCGCGTAAGCCGGCCGTCCAAATAGCGCGTGATATGGACTCTGGATTTTCACCACCTCAAAGGTCAACGTCTCAGACCTAGAATCAAGCTCATCTCCAAACACGACTTCCAAAGCGATCTTTCCCACAGGGTATGCCGATTTACCTGGTACTACACCATGAAAAATAGTGTTTGACGGTTTAAGACTTTTATCTGTCAATCCCATGTGACGGAAAGTCTCATAGTACAGGACGTTGATACTGCTCCCTCCATCCATCGGAACCTTGGTAAACTTATAACCCCCCACCTGAGGTGCTACCACCAAGGCTAGTTGGCCCGGATTGTCAACCCGGGGCGGGTGATCCTCTCTGCTCCACACAATAGGCTGCTCCGACCATCGCAGATAATGCGGTACGGCCGGTTCAACAGTATTGATTGCCCTCTTGTGATGTTTCTGATCCCGCTTGCACAGGCTGGTAGTGAACACATGATATTGTCCGCTATTCAACTGCTTGGGGTGACTCTGGTAACCTGACTGTTGCTGATTCCCTTGGTTATTCTGCTGGTTACTACCATGGTTGTTCTGAAATCCAGAGCTTGAACCGCTACCCCCATGGAAACCTGGGCCTGAACCGCCCAGTGGATCCTGATCATATCGGTATAAATCAGAATTTTTGAACTCCCTCATTATGTTACAATCCTTCCAAAGATGTATTGAAGGGGCATCCTTGGTTCCATGCTTCGGGCAGGGCTGGTTTAACAAACGCTCCAGATTCACCCCCCCCCCCCACCGCGCTGGGGCGGTTTACCTTTGCGACGCTGCATATTTGTGTTAGCCACTAAATCTGAATTATCCGCTTTACGCTTACTGTTATTCCCATGGCCCCCTTGGTTGTGGTGCTGCCCTTTTGCACCGTTGTTCTTCTTTCCCTTCTTCGGTTTGTCCTCCTCTGAATTTGGATCCTTGGTATTATCTGAATCGGCATACTTAACTAAAGCGGCCATGAGTGTTGACATGTCGTTGCAATGATGTTTGAGCCTTCCCAACTTCTGTTTCAACGGCTTGAAACGGCAATTTCCCTCTAACGTTATTACTACGGTGTCTGCATTAATACGATCTGATGAATGCAAAATCGTCGAGACCCGTTTAACCCAATGGGTCGTGGACTCCCCTTCCTCTTGGACACAAGCGGCCAGATCTACAATTGACATCGGCTGCTTGCACGTATCCTTGAAGTTCTGGATAAACCGGCGCTTTAATTCGGCCCATGAATCGATAGAGTTGGTTGGCAAGCTCTTCAACCAAGTGCGAGCTGTTCCTTCCAGCATCATGGTGAAATATTTAGCACATACCGCCTCATCCACATCTAACATCTCCATTGCCATCTCATAGCTCTCCACCCACGCCTCTGGCTGCAAATCGGCGGTGTAATTTGGTACCTTACGAGGTCCCTTGAAATCCTTGGGCAATCGCACATTACGCAATGCGGGAGTTAAACATGGTACCCCTAGGGAATTGAACATTACCCCTGGCTCCACGGAGGCAATGGGGTGAACCGGAGTATGATGTCGTGCTTCGTGTCGAGCTGTCAACTCGGCCTCCCGTCGTGCGCGGCTGTGGTCCACAACATCTTGCGCATTAGCACCTCCCCCGGCCGGGTTGTTCCCCCGTGGCGAATCTTGGTGGCGCACACTATTGGACACGGCCGGTTCGTCTTCCACGTGTCTGCTGTAACTCCGGCTTGGACAGGGAGCGGAATGAATTCTCTCATGGCTGTGTGAATACGCTTGCTGTTGATTCAGTGCTGTCTGAAGGAGATCCCTGGCCCGACGCGCTTCCACTACAACTGGTGATTTGCCGTCGGTTGGGAGAGCCGCCAGGCGTGAAGCGGCGGCCACAATATTATCCAACGGGTTGGAATAATGCCCGGGCAGTGTTGATGATACAACATTGTTCTGGCGAGGCAGGTCTGTTGCACGGGACTGAACCGGTGCTCCTGCTTCCGGTGCCCCCGCCCGGTTTGGTGCGGGTTGGTTACCAGCTCCTGCACCTGGCGTGTTGAAAAGATTCTGCGACTCATAAACCGACGGGAGATGTTATTGGTACCTTCTTCTCATGACCTCTTCTGAAGCATTCTCATCTAGTCTAATCCGATAAGCCTGTGCTTCCAACCCGGCCCGCTCTGTGGCCATCCTGGCGTTCTCTGCTGCCAGGTCCGCTTTAGCCTGGGCTATCTGATCTTTCACCTTTAGAATCTCTGCATCGTGCTGATCCCTGGCTGCTGCATCTACCTCCGCGGACATCAGTGCCGCTAGAGCGTCAAACAAATCAGACAAAACTTAGGCCGGAGGCGGCGCCGAGCTTCCTGCCCCTGCTGGCGTGGCCATCGTTGAACCGGAGAGCATTGCTGCGGTGGTAGATGAATGAGGCATTGGTCGTGTGCCGGCCATGAAGACAGTGGCCTGGTTTGGCGGACTGGGGGAATCCAGAATACTGCTGCCCTCGGATCCTCCCTCAATCCGGCCGTCCTGCAACTGGTAAAGCGATTCGGTTTCTCTAGAAGACTCGTCACCGCTGTGGACTATGGTTTCTCCGTCGGAGACCGGCTCCTCCTCATACCCCGAACCATGGACGACACCTACGAAAACATGCCTTGCCTCAGGCTGAACCGGTGAAGAACTTGCACGCCGAGCCGTTTCGATGATGTCGGTGCAGGTGCCCGGCTCGGGGGCCGGTTCACCGATCTTGCCGATGAAGACGTGAATCCCACCAAAGGGGACCCGGTACCCGTATTTGATTGAATCAGCCTCGGGACCCCATCATGCATTGTCGATGTAGAGCTTTCCACGGCGGCTTTTCGTCATCCGGCCCACGGCGTATCCCTTGAGTCCATCGAAGCTGCCCTTCAAGAACTCCAAACCACTGTGCGATAGCCCCACGGTGGGCGCCAACTGTCGTGGAATTGTCACGGCAGATGTCCTCATGAAAGGACTTAGTCGTGGAGCCATCGCTACGGGTTAGCTTGAAGGGGTTAAACCGGACAAGGGGACACGAGAGTTTTATACTAGTTCGGCCCCTTCGATGAAGGTAAAAGCCTACGTCTAGTTGTGATTGGTATTGCTGGGGTTTTGAAGGCCAGGGAGCGAATCCGCTTTGTCTGGCTTCGAGTTGTTGTTCTCTCCCTCTAAACCGCTGCCGGGTCACCCCTTTATATACTCAGGAGGACCCCGGCCGGTCTACAGAGTCCCGAGGCTGGCTCATACAAGTGTCCGCCTCGGTCTCTTCTTTCCTTTCTTACAATGCAAGTTTATACAATCATGGCAGTTTACTATCATGGGCCCTAAATCGCCTGCGGGCTCTGGGCCTCTAAGCTTCATCTGTAAAGCGCCATCTTCTGGGTTTCCTTGGGCTTCAGTACAGCTGAAGGTGAACCGGCCCCTCCTGGGCGGTTTACCCTCAGAGGTTATATCCTCAACAGGAGAGCTTTCCCTACCCGCCTAGGGTTAGGGGAGAAAAACGAGAGGGGTGCGAATTAACTACCACTACACAAATTACGAATGATGCTTTAGGTCATTCTAGACAAACACGAGCGTCTAGAAACCTTACCCGGATTCAAAGTTTCAAACACAAGGCGGTTATTCTTTGTTAGACCGAAGACAGCCATGTCAGCATCACTCTTGGTCCTGGGGTGATAGTACGAGGGTCCGAGAAGAGATGTTTCTTCATTGGTCATGAGCGTGACCACTCCAACCCTTCATTCCTTATACTCCCTCCGTTCGGAATTACTTGTCGCAGAAATGGATGTATCTAGATGTATTTTAGTTCTAGATACATCCATATCCGAGACTAGTAATTCCGAACGGAGGGAGTACGAAGTATAATGGTGGCCGGACTTAATATAAATGTCACTTGCGTCCGGTGCGTCCGACTTGTTCCGAGCGGGGGACCAGAGTCATTCTTTTCCTCTCGGGTGCGACTGGGACCTAGCGTCGCCAAGAGAAGCCAACCTTCCAAGTTCCAATGCCGGGCTTCCTTCCATCGACAATCTCAGTCATCGATGGTGAAGGGGGTCGCTGGATTCATGCGTGTGGATAGTTTTAGGCCAAAGTAGCTTAGTTTTTTTAGACTGTTCATGTCGGAATCGAGGCTCCGGGGACCCAAAGGTTCGAACATTGGGGTGAGCTCCTTCTTACCACCTCGTCCCTACCAATAGCTAAACCACGTCGAGGATACGGCGAGAACGAGCTAGCGGGAGCGGGTCGGTGACACAACGGTTATCCAGGTTTGGGCCACCTTGCGGTGTAAAACCCTACGTCCTGCTTGACTGTGATTGCTCTGGTGGGAAGGAAGTGAGTACGAGGTTTAGGGTTTCGGGGTCTCTAATGGTCCATCCCCTCTACAGCTGCACCTTGCCCTCCTTTTATACCTGCCTTGGTCCTCTTCCCCCAAAAACATTGAGGGAAGGGTTGCCACAAAACGACAACTTTGAAGGGGGACATGAGTGCAGTCTATCCTGAAAAAATGGGTCTTCGCCTGCAAAGCCACCGTCCATGACACGCCGGTGGGTTTGAGGATGACCACCGCCCTGCACGCCTGTCGTCTTGGTCTTCTTGCACCGATCGGGCAAACTTTGGGGGTTGCTTTGGAAACCAGCTTGCTGGCCTTGCTCCCTTAGCACAGAAGAGGAAATCCTCCTCATTCGCGCCTGCTGGCATGGCCTCCGGCGCCATCCGTCGTCGCACGCGTCACCCACGTGACGGCATGAGACTGCGCGACTGAGCCGAGCGGCGCTTGTCTCGCACACCTCAGGGAGGGTGCCTCAGGAGGCAACCTCGGTAGGCCACCTCGCGAGACTCTTGGTGAAGCCGCCTAGTCTGCTCAAGGTTCCTGCCTCCTGAGGAGGGGTCTCATGAGGACAAGCTCTGGTGACCGGTTGATGCGGAGCATCCCACGACCATCCACATGGACGCCACCTCAACTATCCAAGCTCCAAGTGGACCAATGACAAGGGCTAGGGCACGTGCTATTCAATCCGAGGTGACATCACTCCTACTTGAGTTTTCCCCCTCTTCAAGTGAGACATGGCTACTGCCTAAGTCCGAGATACTATGTGTCACCAGGTACAACGCTCAAGATTCGAAGCTGAGGACCGTAGAAGAAGAGACAGGCGTCAACACTCTGGACAGCCCGGAACTTCCGGCCCCCGGACCTTCCGGCCGACCCGGACCTTCCGGCCACCGATGACTTCGACCAGCCCAGGCGTGCCAACTCTCGGGTTAGCCCGGACCCGTCCCGGACCTTCCGGCGCCCGGAACCTCCGGCCTGCCCGGACCTTCCGGCCCCCGGATGCCAGCACATCTCCATCACGCAAACTCTCTGGTTAGGCCGGACCCTCCCCGGAACCTCCAGCGCCTGGAACTTCCGGCCTAGCACGGAACTTCCGGCCCTGCCTACGCGCAGCCACTTGGGCTGAGGCCCGTGTACCCTTTCGTTACCTAGACTATATATACTCTATCTCGTACAACTTTCTAGGGTTAGCATTGGTTTAGCTCATTGAGAGATAGAGCATTGCTCATCCATATCGGATCTACTCCACGAGAGAGACCGCGGCCCCTCTACGGAGAAGATCCACCTTGGATCCAAGACCCCTTTACGGGAAGATCCCCTTGTGGATTCAAGACCTCCTCTCGGAGAAGAATCAGCTACCCTTTTGTATCGTCCTTAGTTGTCCGTGGATTCGTGTATCATTCTATGTATCCGAGGATCTAGCACATGTGTGACTTGTTCATGTTGGTTTGAGTGTTTTCTCTCGTTTTCCCCTTTTGTGTTCTTCGTGTTCTTGGACGGGATCCGCTCCTTTCG